>NW_023597054.1:27621389-27642269 GCF_011947565.3 Pollicipes pollicipes
ACAGGGACGCCGGCACGCCAGTGGGGGTGTGGGCGAGATGTCTGCTGCCCGCTGGCTGGCGCTCGTCGTGCGGTACCTCGCTCGGGGAGAACTACAGCCGCATCGATCCCGTCCGCGCCAGGAGTGGCGTCGAAATCGTGCGTCGACTTACCTGGAACTTGAGCGGGTAGGAGCCGTTCGGAGTGCCGTAGCGGATGGTGATGTCGCCCGTGTCCGCGTCTAGCTCAAAGTAACCGCTTGTCTGCGCGTTGGCCCAGGAGAAGGTTTTGTCGGGCAGGTCCCAATCGTCCGGGTCTTCCACGTACACGCGGCCCACCACCGTCTCCGGCATCTGGCCCTGCACGCCGACGTCGAGCACGTCACTGGCGCAGACTCCGTCGGTTCCATCTGCTGTATCGCGCACAAACCACTTCATTCTTGACCTTTTCAGCACTGGCTTTTTTGCGTCGCAGGTAATGCCGCAATTTTCATCGTGATGCTGTTACCGTTGGATCATTGCCGAGCACAGGGCGCAGTATTTTCCATTAGAATATGGGTGTGCATCAGATAAAGTGGTGCCAGGCTCCACTATATTACTCACGTTCTCCCAGCCGCTCCTTAACCGTAAATACGACTTCGATCGCACAAAGTACGAAACATCCATCAAGCCACAGGCCACACACCTTTGCAGGACGAAAATTAGGCATCTGCCCACTCGGCGCCGCTCACCATTCCTGAAAGCCAATCCCCTCTAAGGTCTAAGGTCAAGTCAGCTCCCCTGTGCGCTCCTCCCGGGCCCGGTGCCCCACCGCGAACCTCGAAGTTAAAGACGTCGATGACACTGGATCCCGGCTTCATGTCGTTGTCGTTCTCGTCGCCGACGATGATGGTGAAGAGGCTGGTGCCGGTTAGCGTTGCGGGCTCGGCCAGAGTGTTGTCGCTGATCACCACCGGCACGGTGTACGACTTCTGCTGCTCGCGGTCCAGCTTCACCAGTGGACGGATCTCGGCTCGGCTCCCGTTGCCTGGTGGCGCAGCACCGCTCTGAGCGCGCTCGTCTTAACACTCTTTTAACACTCTCGGCACATGGTATGACCACTCAGAGCTCTGAGTAACGTGATAGGGACTAGAACACTAGCAGAGCTTACCTGCCCCGAAGCAGCCTTTGATAGATCAGAACGGCCTGAAGGCACGGCAGTCGTCTCATCAGGCTCCAGCACAGCAGCACGGGCGGCGGTGTTCATCGTTCCGCAAGACTACCCACGGCGGTCCCGGCCACGAGGTTCAACTGTCAGCCGGACTCAGACGGAATGTGAGGCGCCGGTCTGACCGCCGTCGGTCTGAATGTCGCCCTCCAGCCCGAGCCACCAGCAAGCCACTGGTGACGGCACCGCAGCGCCGCAATGTCGCGTTCGCGTGGACGGGAACGGACCGCTGACCGCCGCCGAAGGCAACAGCTCCGTTCCTCGGTCGCCAAGAGCACGGCGCCGTCTTACCGGCGGTCCGGACACCGAACTTGTTTCGTATGTCGGCCGATGAACTCGGATCCAGCCAGAAGGTATACGGCGGTCCGTTCTTCTCGTGGTCGTCGTAGTCATCTGCCTCCACCGAAATAACAATGTCGTCCGGCGACTTGTTCTCCATGATGACGGGAATCGACGCGTCACTCTGTTGAGAGCGACAAAGGGAGCAGTTGTGCACGGCGGACAACACCTGGCATCACAGCTGAGGTCTCGCGACCGGTACAATGCCACAGTAATGCAACCAGAGTAATGAGGTCGTCATGGCCACGGGACGACTAATTTGACTCTGGAATGTTTCACCGAGGTGCCATCCGATGCCTTAGGTTCTTACACCGTCCATAGCAAATATCGGTAGACGTAGCTCGTCTCACTTGTGTAGGACACACGGCATATGCTGGACAGCTGTTTACGAAGTGCTGCACCCGCTGAGGTCATATCAGCGTCCAGCGGAGACAGCCATAGCCGAGAATTCAACTCGGTTATCCGCGCGTCAGTCTGATGTTCCATTGGGCCCGCCCTCATGTTGTCTACGTGCTCGCTTCTCACGCCTGAAGTCCATTCATAGTGTCCCGAGATGTCTCTCGAATTTTTTACCATCGATTGTCCATTGGGACAATCGGTCCGACGGGGATGCTGGCGTGCGTCACAACGGGTGACTAAAATTCGGACGATGAGCTGCATGAAGATATAAAGACACTAGCAACATGGTCACACCTAGACGGAGTAGGTCCCTGTCCAGTGGTTCAGCGAGGTTTTGGTTTCGATCTTGGTCCTGGCAGTCTCTTGCACCGTCGCTGTGGATTACCGATGGTGCCTTTCCTAACCCGATGACCTGCCGGATCTGTCGCGGCTGGAAGTGTGGCCGGACAACGCTGACCAGATCGGTGATCTAGTTCCTGCAGATCCGGAGGCCTGGTCACATCCTGGACGCCACTGACCTGGATCAGGTACGGCGCGTTGTCGTTGATGTCGGTCAGCGTGAGCTTGAAGGGCACCGTGGATCCGATGCCGTCGCCCCCGTCGTCCCAGGCCTCCACAGAGAGCTCCCAGACCTCGCGGCCGCCCGTGCCCTCGTCCCGGTCCAGCGTCTGTCGGCGCAGGCGCAGACGTCAGCCGAGCCCGCCCCGCGCCGGCCAGCGGGCGGACGGCGAGGCAGTGATAGAGCTGTTGGGCTTGATAACACCGCACTCTGGTCTGGTGACAACGTAGATCGGTAAACTGGTTGGTGCACGGCGACGAGGATAGCCTCTTCTGTGTTCCAGATTCATGTACTTTCCTCGTCTCAGCGATGGCGTACATCTTCTTTGGCTGGCTCTGTTGCACTGGCATGCAGGGGTGTCAATTTTTGTAAATGATTGGGGGCCGGGCCAACAGCCCGACAATATCTCCTCCCCCTCCATTTTTTTTCCTCGACGGATCTAGTCCACTTCGTTTTGACAAAAGATAGTTAATATCTTAAATTAAGTATACCTAAAAATAGTATCTAATTTAAGCAGCGTAGTACTCATGCGGGGGCAGTTCTAAAGGGGCAGTTCTAGCGGAGGTTTATTTAAGTTATGGTTTTTGCGTAAATCGCGAGCGGCATACGCAAATTTTGGTCCGAATTTGGCGTCGCACCACGATTCTTTACTTCAACTAGGTCATAGAATCAACCATTGTAATCAACATCACCATAACCCATATTGCTCAACAATACTCAGTTATATTCAATAACTCATAACAAACAATTCACATTGAACATTATCTGCATTGGATTGAGGCTACAAGCAACTGCATCAAAAAGATGCATAAATGCGCTCTGTACATAACAGGAAAGGTAAGCTTCTAACTGTGGTGTAGTAAATGCGAGTGCTTTTAATAGGATCATGACATGTAAGTTGTTCAGGGCACTGGCGAGGAATATTATTCGCATATATATGACAGTAGTATTAGCCTTATTCCTTGGAAAAACCAGGAGAATGGAGATATCGTCTGCTGATACAGTTTTTAGTTGCAGATATAGTTATATAACTATAGATATAGTTTTGTATATTATCGACTTCTGCTTTGTTTCGATAAAGGCGTTCTGCCGAAATATCAACCAAACTGTATATCCATTCCCCTGTTTTTTTTCCGACGAATAATGCTAATACTGCTCTCCTTTCTATAGGATCATGACATGCTGACTTATTTCTAAATCGTTGCTGCGCGCCTAAGGTGAGCGTAAATTTCCGTTCAATGGATAAAAGCCACATCATTTAAACCAGTTTAGTTTTGTGAGGGCTAGTTCTTCAGCGACACAACAAAGTTCCAGCCTACAAAAAGACATTTGACTTAAATGTGCAAGATTATTTACAATCAAATGGCAGCATTCTCTGTCGCATCCGGAGCACTTTAATTCGTGTGTTTTTAATACAGTGTCGAAAGTTGAAAAAGTAGCCTTCGCCCCTCTTTCTTCATTCTTGCATTATCTTACATCCCCGCGACGCTCAATTTAACAGGGCAACATGCACCAGCCACGAGAGGGCTTAAGTGCCCGCCTGGTGAGTTTTGTACGAGTGACGAGTACATACCAAGTATGGTTACCGGACAAGAGTCGTATGGGAAAAAGTCGAACGGGGAAAGCGAACTGCAAAGTAGTCGAATGGAATACTCGTGAACGGCAATAAAGTCGAACCGGAAGAAATCGAAGCATTAAACATCATAGGGGATGCAAGTCGATTGGAAAAAGCCAAACGAAAATGTCCAAAAACAAAATGCCGGAAGAGATGCAAGTCGACAGAGATAAAAGCGGAATCGGGAAAAACGGGGCAAATATTCGAAATGAACAGCAGTCGACAGGGACAAAATTTGAATTGGAAACAGTCAAAGGACAAAAAGTCGAAGGACACGGGGTGAAAAGTCGAATAGGAAAATAATTAAAAGGACGAGTAATATAGATGAGTAAAAGTGAATTGTGATAAATATGAACAAGCTCGTAGTGAAAGGGATCTAAGGCAAAAGAGTTGCCAGCATTTGCTGCGTGGTATGGAAGGGGCTGACGCTGATGGCGACACCGTATCTGTATAAACCGCGGAATACTACAACAGTAACAAAACGCAGCCAAAAAAGAACACATAGACCACAACATTCCAGTTGAAACTCAAGCTATCTCTTATATGGCACCGAAAAGCGTAAGGATGTCAGAAATACTACCATTGTTCCAATTAATGGCATCATGCATTTATCGGAGTTTGATTATTTTTTATTGCTTTCTAGGTCACTGGTGATATTATTTGACAAAGGAAGTCAAGGAGCAGTTTATAGACATCGTGTTTCTCCGAGCCAGTGGGCTTCAATGCGTACAATGCTCAAGGGCCTATATTAAAAAATGTACCATGCACGAAGCTCCATATTGCCGTGTAAACACACCAAACGTCGTGGCGGAAGGCCATCTTCGATAGAGGGCTGAAGTTACACTGATTACATTCGTGACGTGGCGAAACGCGTGGTGACAGTTTCGCCTTCCAGAATAGGTGTTCGCATATAGCTCGTGAAAGGGGGTCATTTGACCTTTGGCTTGACAGTGTCATCCAGGGCAGCCGGCAGTCATGTAGTCGCGTGGCACGGTGCAAGTCCTCTCGTACTATTTGGGTAAAAGACCAAGGCAAAGTGGGCCCGTTGAACGTGCATTACAATAATGAGATGGTGAGTTCGGAGTGCTGGCAATAATGCATGCTCAGCACGGAATTTGATAAAAAAACCGGTCTCAGCGACACTTTCGCTTTCCGTATTGTTTATCAGTTTGTAGCTGAAGTGGGCCTATAATCTGGACTAACGATGCCACGCCACAAAAGCTATGTCACCCCATTTTGTTTTCTCATCAGCCCTAGCAATAAAGCACTTAAGCTTTCAGCTTCAAGTGAAACGATGTTAGGTTCGCAACCCGCCATAGGTAGAGGACCAAATGTCGCTTGGCATCAAAGAGGCCACGAGACGGGTGAATTAGCAGCGCTAATATCATGTTTGAGTGGCGGGGAGAAAAAGCATCTGGGCTTACGTTGAACAGATTAAACAAAAACCGTCAAATGTAAAATGGTTCATTGTCAATGTCTTAAGTTACCTACCAACTTGATAAAATAATTTTGAGGTTGAGGGTCAAGTTAGCCCGATGCACCCTCCATGGTGACGTCACTACGAGAGGGGGTCAAAGGAGGTAGTCGTTGTGTGATGGCCAACGTTTCCCTACGCTTTTACAATATTTCAGGAAAACATATTGGGGTGCCTAAGCCAACATGAAGGGCCGACTCAACATTAGGAGGGCCAGAGCACTCACAAAAGAATACAAATCGGCACCCGTGCTGACATAGTACGAAGAACGCGAGCGAAGCAATTGCAGCCTGAGGCCGCTGTGCATCCAAACGAAATATACAAAAAACAATAGTGCCTCCTGAAGGATTTCACTCATATACAGCCTAACGGGTGGAGTATCCGAGACCGTACGGAGTTCGAGGCCAAATCGTGTTCTGCGACACGCGGGCGGAGACTGAGGGTGTGTTCGGTGGCGCTGCGTGCTGCAGGGGATCACAGCCACGCTCAGCCAGTGGGCGGCCGCCAGCGCACGGGTCACCGGCGAGGCGGGGTGCGCTTTGCCAGACCGGGGGAGTCCAGAGTGGACGGAGGGACCAGTGGCCAGTTTCGTTACGGGAGAATGCTGTACGAATGTACGTATGGGTTAACTTACAAGTTTTGTTTCGAATCCGGTTGCGTAAAGTAGGGAGTATGCACTCCCACGCTCGTAAAATTACACTATTTACGATGGCATCTGAAAAAGAGTTACTCCGCACTTTACCAAGCATCCATCGGTTTTCATGAACGCACCTGACTTAATCATGGAGTAGACATTCACTTCAAAACTGAAGTAAGATGAAGAGATGCTCTGGCCCGTAGTAAAATCGGCAGTAGTGATCATGGAGGAGCCGGCGCATGGACTTGCAGGAGCGGAGGAACAAGCCATTTGGACCGATAATTTACCTGCAGTGAGAAATTGTTGAGCTATGCAAGGATGTGAAGGTATCAACGGTGGATGTGCCAGTATGTCAGAGAAAATCAATACAACTGCAGCTCGCATTGTAACTTTGTAGGCATCGCAAGCATACGCCAAGAACTGTGAAGGATAAAGGTGGCACCCGTCGTGAAAACCACGTTCTTTCTCTCATGTCGTGGATTTCACGAGTTGATGTTTTTTTTTCTTGCTATGACACGGACAGACACGATATAAGTTCACAAAATGTACTACATAGGGTAGGGATGCAGTCAGCTATTTCAGACAGTTCTGGTCGCTTAGACCATCACATATTGCCTTCACATGTGGTACAGAGAAGCTTAGGATACGAACACACGAACCAAACAGCTTTGTTGACTTCTGTGAGAGGCGGAACAATATGGAGAATTATAAGATGCCTGCATTTCAGCGAATTATAAAAGTGATCGCATATATTCTGTTAATGAATCGTCATACACATCACAAATTCATTACTGAGCTGATCCACAAATAAATACACTTTTTATGTCACCTTAGCAATACTTCTGGATTAATTATAGGCATCTTACCTCTCGAGTCCAAAGCGAGAGCATCGGTGCGATGGGAGCGACTGCTTGTTTTGACGATTTTATTTGCATATTTTATTGACTATTTATTTATCATTATTTTATATTTTATTAACTATTTATCACGAACACTATTTATTGACGATATATTTTACGATAACTTCGGGGGAGAGCTGTCAGGTTTATGATACCGGCGTAGGAAGTGTGGGTTAGGTAGTACACTGAACGGCTTCCTTTTGCCCACTTCTCTTCATGAAACTGGTTACAGGTGGTGTGAGTTAGCGTGCTGAATAGCGCTGTGTTTTCTTGGCTATTCGTTGCTCTAAAGTATCATGCGCTACGATTACCGTTTAGCTGAGGCGTGAGCGGACGTGAAGTTGGGCGAGGAAACACCATAACATAAAATTGTACAACTTTTTCGAAGCTCGTGCTATACGCATGGTGTTGATGTAACCACGAATAGCATAGAAAAACAAAACTCTTGACAGAATGTCGGTAATAACAGCGGTACAAATAACCAATTCTTAGCTTTCATCAGATTTTCTAAACGTCATGACACATCGGTCAGTTCAACGACGGTGGCTCAGTGCCAGTTACCTTCAGAACCACCACTTCTCCGCTGGGGTTTATGCTGAAGACGTTGTCCTGAGGACGGTCTGGGTATACTCCTGGGCCCGACAGCGTGTAAATGATGGAGGGTTCGCCGACCGGATCAGGGTCAACGGCCCTGACCTGGAGATCACAACCGCTTGTGAGCTGCGACAATGGAAATTACACACCGCCTGAAACCTGCTTTAAACCCATTTGGTCCCTACATTATTCCTTTTAACAGTGCGCTACGGATTTTGCCATACTTGATCGTGAATTGAGACCCAGACGTTCACCGACTTCCTTTCGCCCCCTAATGACTGGCTTAACATACTATGCAGTGCTGCGAATTGAATTATAATGTGCCACCGAGAAACTACGATGGAACACCCACAGCGAAGCTACACTTAAGATGCCGGCCAAAAAGTGGGACCAAAAGGCATGGCTATGTTGAGAGCTGAATGAATGGTTCATTGCTCATACCTATGCGTGAGACTAAATGTCGCACGCAAGATACTCTGTAAGGCCAGTAATGCCGCACATGTAATTACATATACGGTTAACACGCTGAGCGTTATCCAAGCGACAAACACAAGCACCGCACTTCTTTGAAGTGTCACGAACTCTTAAATCGCGAGTCTGACGATACTATTTGTTTTTGACGTGAACGAAGCTGACCTTGAGGATTGGCGTCGATGAAAGGTAGCCTTCGCGCAGTTTCTGCTCGTAGGTTTGCTTGTCAAACACGGGAGGCATGTCATTCTGGTTGATGACCTCGACATCAACCTCGTGGGTGTCTTCGTACTTCCCGTCAGACGCAGTTACGGTTATGACGTACTGGGGAAGAGCAACAGGTCAGGTCAAGCTGTAGTACAGTCATTTTACGTTACAGCCAGGTCAAACCGTTACAGCCGTTACAGTCAAGCCGTTGCGGCGAGCGGCAAATCACGTTAACCATTCAAAGACATCTTATACTGTTAAGGGGAGACAGGTTATATTGAACAGCCAGGGTCGCGATGTGCTGAGGCGTGAAACAGATCGCGTTAGACGGTCACAGTCACGACGTTCTATGGTGGGGCAAAAGCCACATTGGACCACGGACGGTATCATTGTTCGAACCATCATTTTCGCCTGGCATGTTACCGTCTCACTGTTCTCGTCGGGCGTACCAAGGCTGTACAACGTTCCAGTTATGTTGCAACACAAAGGTGATATGCTTTAGAATATAATTCTGAGAGCTGCCCTCTTAGGAATATCCATGACGATTGGAGATGAATATGTATGGTGTTGCAAATACAGATATTCATTAATGACGCACAATGATGCTCGCTGCATGATGGCTTTAGCTCTCCCGTTGAATAAAACATTGTTCTTTTTCCCACATCGAATTGGGAAAACATTTCACTATTTCGAAATCCATATTTCACAATGTGATATAACCTCTCAGTGGTCTAGCTTTAAAATGAAACACGCCAAATGCGCACAGAAATGTTTTGTGAAATCGAGAAGATGAGCATAACCGACATGTGGCGGAAATACCCTTACCTTGCGGATGGCCTCGAAGTCGATTTGGTTTTTGACTGTTACCACACCCGTATCGGGCTGAATGTCGAACGCAGCACCAAAGTTGCCGTCGGTGATCTGGTAGTTGATCTTCGAGTCTGTGTTATGGGCATAACCAGGGAACAAAAATCACTTGGTGGCGCATCATCACTTGGCGAGTATTACTTTTGAGTACATGTTTTCGTGAGTGGCTTGTGCTTCCATCGAAACACTGATCAGACGTCTGATAACGGGTGAGGCCACATGTTGAGTGGGTCTTTTGCAATCGGTAACAACATTTTCAAAGTGAGTAGCCCGGCTGTCATGTCATTAAAAAACTGATCATTCTACAGTCACTGAAGGCACGATCGCACGCAGTTCTTGACAACAGGAATATCAATTATGTAATGTAAAAGCGTATAATGTGTATGATGCAGTTGGAAATAGAAGTGTAATGCATATATAAAAAACGAAGAATTGAATTCATAATTGTTGAATTAAGTAGGTTTTCCGCAGCATTGAATTGCGCCAGGATCTGACGTATCACATTCGATTAAAGGAAATGTTCCACATTTGAGTCTGCCGCTGAGGCTGCATGGCGTCACGTGCCTCTCACCCTGGCAGACAGGGCGGACTCCGCGAGGAATCGAACCCCGTATCTCTGGTACTCCGTCATCACTCCGACCAGTGCCCTGCATTACGCAGTACAAAACGTGATTCGTGTTCGGATCGATCCGCGCTCTTGTTTTCTTCCTGGCTTAAGCCGACTTTTTGCGAAACCCAGCCTGTCCGGGGCGAGCAGCATGTGCCAGTCACTAGTGGGCCAAAAGGGCCACCTGATGGGGTTCCCGTCCGACCGCCAAGCGCACACCCCTTGGAGGGCTGCCTGTGCGGGCTTAGTCCCGACGGTTGTGCCCCCAGCCACATGAAGTCCTGCGTACCATTATTCATCTTCTTTATTTCATAGCCCTGGAATGATCGGCACTGGTCGAAAGGGCTCTAATGAAAATAATATCATAAATGACCGTGTAAAATAGCAGATCGTTTGACATAAAAAGCTATATTTTCCTTGTAAAGTCACTGACCTATGGTAGGTCAAGGTCAGGCCACGCATTTAAAGAGGACAATTTCCACGGTAACGTTCAATTCCTCAATCTTTCAAATCAATCTTGTGCAACAACAGAGTGTTAGACGAAGCCATACACCTCTGAGATAGTTTCTTAGGCATCACAACAGTGGAATGAAGAAACCCCATTGACCTAGCGTCAGGTATGAATTTTGGGCCTAGGTCGAAGCCAACTTGTTTTATGGGGTCAGGTATGACCTTACCTAGGGTCCCTAGGGTCAGGTATGAATTTGGGGCCTGGGTCGAAGCCAACTTGTTTTATGGGGTCAGGTATGACCTTACCTAGGGTCCCTAGGGTCAGGTAAAAATTTTGGGCCTAGGTCGAAGCCAACTTGTTTTATGGGGTCAGGTATGACCTTACCTAGGGTCCCTAGGGTCAGGGTCAGGTAAAAATTTTGGGCCTAGGTCGAAGCCAACTTGTTTTATCACTCTGGAGTGTATTAGAGTTTTATCACTCTTTATCACTCTTGTTTTATGACTCTGTGTGGGATAGTTTTTGGTACTCACTTCGACTTCATTGATAACAGAAACCGCATTATGCATCTTCAACAGATTTTTGAAAGGTACGGATAGGTCACTGACCTAATATGACCCAGGCTGAAATTTGGTTTTGAGGAACATACTGCATAGCGTAATTTTTGACGCTTATTTGAACCCGAAACTTAAAGCAGTACTATTTTATTTTAGCACCACAACCTCCAAAAGTTCAAACAAGGTATCTGATCACAAATGAGCACCAGTGATATTTTATTTAGAACAGGTACCTATGTTCTGGGTCACACTGGACACCAATCTGGAGTTTGGCCTTGTTTGAACTGGTGTGACCCGAAGGTCATGACATAGGAACCCCATATTTCTACGCAAGTGAATTCACGCACAGGCCAAAAGATCCTGTGAGTTTAGTGTTCCCAGCTCTCTCCGTTTCTGAGATAATAGGGGTCAACGTAACTCCCCCACCCGAGCAAATATATTCAACTGGCCACCCGGGCCCGTACTAAGCAGTGTTCCACTTTTGTATCAGGTTTTGATCTGAACTGGTTATTTTGAAGACTATCCGGTGCAGATCACAACCCTATCTTTCTTAAGGCATTAATCCCGCTAGTTTCTGAGCTCTACGCCTGCGAAGATTTGTAGACTATTTCGGGAGATTATTTCAAGGTTATCCAGGCGTCCATGGCGCCACAATGACGCCTCTCAAATCTTCCCATTTTATTAGCCATGCGGCCATCAAGTCCAAGAAAGACATATTTGTCGAGTCGTTCAAATATGGCGTTCATGAGCACGATTTCCAGATGCAAGGGCCGTCAATCGGCTATTTATCAATGCTTTGCAAGGTACAATAACGTAATCAAACCATGATCCATTGAGGAGCATACTTATTAAGCAGATAATTTTGCTGCCTCTAGCAGTCTGTTCAACTTAAAAAAGCATGCCGATAGATATAAGTGAGTTTGCTTCATCATGCCTGATGCTTGTTTCAATATCTTCGAATGTGAATATTCCCTGTAATGTTGCGAATCGTACCGACGTGCACAAGACACGAATGATGCGATACTTGCTATTGCTCATATTTTTATCAATATCACTTTTCATCAGTCAGTCATATTTCCTTCACACAAAACACGGCATGACCGTTGAGGTAGTGGTATTTCCCAGACGTGTCTATGATGTCATACATGCCTGTGTGACCTTGAAATGGTCTGCATGAAATAGCCTACACAAGTTCGCGGGCACCAAGTTTAGAAACAAGAGTGTTTTGAATCTTTAAAGGGCATGGCTATGAACTGCAGTGAATGATGTTCAAAATGGCTACCTCAGCTCAGCACCTCATAACTGTGGACACTCCCTTTAACCCTCACCCTGATTCGCCGTTTTTCATAACACGGACTGATAGGGGAGTCGATCGGCACCCTTCCCTCCCCCAAGGCGTTTTCATATTAATAGAGATAGAGCTTAACAAAAAATATCACTGGATTGGTCTTAGCGTGATCCGGCGATTGGCACCGGTTTTTATGTTTTTGAGGCCGAAAATTGTCCCCACTACGTCAGGTGAATGATGAAATTTTCTAGAAAATTGCACGTTTTCAGATCTACAGCATTATACCTACGAGACTACGCCTTGTGACGACACAAGACCTAAGCGGTCGTGTTCCTTGCTCAATTCTGAGTATGATAGTGTATATTTGTACGTGGTTTGAGCATAAAATTATGATATATAGTTCCGTTAATGTAACAATGTCGGCCCACCGCGCGCGTTCCGTGGCGCGGTCGATCGCCACCCACCGCCCGCGCCGGCCATAAACCGCCGTGGTGTTCCTAAAAAGAAACCGCCGCTGCTCCGAGACCAGAAAAATTGGGAATGCGTTTTTTGTGTCAAAACACGCGCAATGGATAGCTCATAGGCTACTGAAAGTTGAGCGTGTTTGCACGCCATGTCGGAGCGGTATCCTCTACAGGCCTTAGGGCAAGGGTCGCATCGACACTCTCCCCTGACAGGGCCAGGGTTGACGTTATACACATGACAATTTTGTGGACCATCCAGGAAAAACGCAAACAGACAAAAAGCAAAAGAAGAGCGGCGAAGATGGATCGTAAGCCGCCGTGGATGGCACGGATCCGAAAGGGGCTTAGATCTTTGCAACCAGGTGTCGCGGTGCCTTGATACGAGCTAGTGTCAAAGGAGAAGATAACAAAGGTACTGGCAAAGGCGTGGTGCAATCTGTGCGGACCAGGGATTTTCCCAGTGTGGAACTTTGTTTAAGATTGATGTCACACATCGGCAGCCAGAACAGATGTACATTTGCAATCAGCTGCGCTGTTAAGTGCGATGTGCCGGCGACTGCTCACTAGGGCTCTCAGCACTGTCTGGCACATAAGTGCGTCAGAAATCGACCAGAAAGCGGACAATTCCGGCGATGCGTAAGGGAATTTGTTGATGGCTATAGGCTCTACCCGTTCAGCGGTCCATCGTTTGTGGTTAATGGGGCATAGTTATCACTCAGCTTGCGAATCTTACCGTCGTCCTCGTCTTTAGCTGATATGTCGAAGACCTTGGAGCCGATATCGGAGTTCTCTATCACGGAGGCCTTGTAGACGCCAGAGGGATCAAACGACGGAGGGTTGTCGTTCTCGTCGCCGATCTCCACTGTGACGCGATGCTTGGCTGTAGAAATGACCGGAATTAGTGATCCCTCCGTTTGCTACGGGTAATCAGCGATGTTGCTAAGCCCCGGCACGATGGTCTGGGAGGGTGGGACCCTTGGCTTCTTCTCCGCGTGTTACGTCGTAACCGATACGCCAAGCACAATGCAGCACGGTGGGTGGTGACAAGAGTGCAGTTGTAGTCAAATGAACAGGCATACTTCGCAGGACTGGAGAGCCTAGTGATTCAGGGAATGCCAGACCTCTCGGGTTCATAACGACTTCGGGTTCTCTCTCTAAGACATATCTTGTTTAATGGAGTTAGATGACGTCATAGCGGAACAAAACTTTCTTGATCTGCTCGATCCAACCACTACGACGTTTGTGCTTATGCACGCGTAATGCGTGTACGCATTTAGCCCTAAAATTCCTCCAAAAATGAGAAAGCTGGTGCCCTGATGCCCGGCCGAAAAGTATACAGCCTGGAAGAGAACACCTCTGGGTGGCACCTGCGTCGTACCGCCAAACCCCGCCTCCACGCCCAGCGGCGGTATCGCGTGTCCGCCCGGGGCCGCATCTCCACGTGGCGTCGCGCCTACCCTGGTTAGGCTGGCCGTTCTTCTGGATGTCGGACGGGCTGCCGTCCTCCGCGAGCACGGTGATGGTGTAGAAGGGAGACGGCCGCGACTCGTCCTCCCGGTCGAACCTGACGCGGGTCGACACCCGGCCCGTACCCGACTCTATGCTGAATAGCTGGTACTCGGGCGATTTTCGGTCCAGGCTATAACTCACCTGCGCGACAGACGGGTGCTCAATGATCGCACGGGAGGCCGAAGGCCCAACACCCGAGGATAGAGAGGACAAATCAGTTTTACTGCTTATTTCAGCATCTCACGATAAAGCTCATTTGCAATCATATTTTTAGGTGAAGAAAGAACCTGAGGTGAGGAGGTGAGCAATGGAATGACAGGGAGGAAAGAGTAAAACCAAATAGAAAATGAAGAGGGAGACAGACAGACAGACAGACAGCCAGACAGACAGACAGCGAAAGTGTCTGTCTGTACCTCTTTCTCTGTGCAGTGTGAAAGAGGTACAGCGTGAGAATGGGAAGACATTTCTCCTTACTCTGTCTTTTTAGTTCGTAATTAATGTGCTGCATCTCGGTGACTAGCATAATCTCGGTGGTCGACATTGCCTTCCCACAGACTGACCTGGTTGTTGGGTGAAGTGCTGTCACCGTCCACAGCCGTCGCCACCTCCACAAAGGTACCCGGTGGTGAGTTCTCGGGGACCATCGCTCGGTCAGTGCCGTAAAATATAGGAATTTCGTCGTTCTTGTCTCGTAGCCTAATCTCGAACGTGACCTCTGCTCTGGTTCGCTGGTCCGTCTGACAAGTACAGGGATTCAGTCACAAGAAACGCAGCGGCTCTCACCTACTACTACGCCTGTGCGTCGTTCACAGGGACCGAGTATGGCAGGCTGTACTACACACTTATTTGGAAGTTTGCCGCATAGGCTGGTTATCTAGTTTGCCAACAGTCGCAGGTGATGTCCAGAAAGCACCCTGCTTACCGTGGCCTCGACAGTGATATTGTACGCCTTGATCTGCTCGTAGTCCAGTTGCCGACTTCCGCCGTATCGAACTATAGCGCCACCTTCGCCGTCCTCGTCCACTACAAACGTGCGGAACTTGTTGGTATGCTCCTGGGAGCCGCTCACGACGTCGTAGTAGACGTTGGGACTGCCCGGCAGCTTAGACCTGCCACAGACAAAGCGTGACGTATCATCACGAGGACTTCTGTAAGCAGTCTTCGCTCACAAAAGACAAATCATAGTTTTGGAGGTTTTCGAAGTTGTTTCCAAAACGTCACGGATAAAGTGATGATACTAGAGCCAACAGCGAAGTGTCACGAATGTAACGCTGCTCCCGTGGCTGATCACACTACATCACAGCACCAGCTTTATGCAAATTCTGGAGGTTGGGCAATGCTCACACCCGTCTCATGTTGGAGACGACGACGCGGCATTGAGCGCAGCATTCGTCAGCGAATGCGGGGAGCATCGCTCACACGGAATTTAGCCGGGTGACGAATGTTTCCGGACGGGGGACGCCCGCACGACTCGCGCGGCTGGCGGCACCTATCTCTCACGAAGAGCGCTCCGACCCGGAGTCGGGGGGTGGGTGTCGGCTCACACCGAAGAAGACAGTCACATGGCCTTGACTTCAGGCAGTCGGTACCTAGGACAGAGGACACTCACACGGCCTTGAGTCGAGCGATGCCTGTCTCCGTGTCGCGATAGTTCTCATCCAGAGTGTAGACTGGGTCGGGTTTCACGATGAACGAGGGCGGCCGCGTGCTGGAGTCCTTGACAGTGATGATGACCTGCGCCTCGCTGGACCGAGGCGGTTCGCCCTGATCGCTGGCCACCGCCTCCAGGCGGATTTCAGAGTCGATGGCGAACTAGGTCAGCAGAAAAAGAAAACGTCTGACCAAGCTGCACAAACAAGGTTAATCGACGAGACATCCAGTCAGCCAGCCCAACAGCAGTGATGACATTTCTGGACCAAATTATCATATGAGCCAGACAGGAAGTGTACGGTATTGGAGCACTCGCTAGGTTCAATAATGCGGACAAATACCTTGTGTCTGCATGAAAAGGCGTGTCTCCCTCCGACCCCCAGCGACCCCATGCACCTCCTCCACCCTGGCATTTCCCACATTGTCTGCGCCCCGTGCGGATGGGCGGCCAGCCGGCAGCCAGCGGACCCAGCACGGACGGCGCACCTCCACGAGTGGCCTGGTCAGCGTGATGACGCCGGTGCGCTTGTCTATGCCGAAGTAATCGGACGCGTCGGTCGGCCGCACTGCCCGCAGCGAGTACGTGATGGCGCCATTGTCGCCCACGTCGTCGTCCGTTGCCGACACGCGCTCCACCTGCGTGTCTGGCTTGGTGTCCTTGGCGATCGTCTCCAGGTAGTCCTGTGGCAAGAGACGCAGCGGCATCGTATCGTCGTCCTGATCTCAGAAGGATGCAGCAGTATCCTCAGCATTTCAGAAAATGAGCTCGAAAACTATGGTCTATGGCCTAGCTTCGGAGGGGTAGAGTTAACCCACAAAACCGATTTAATTTTTACTTTTCCCAATATTTCGCTCCCTTTGTTACACGTCGTTCGGGGGCTTTGACTCCTTCATGAACCGGATAAGCGGTGAGCGGAACATGCATCTGCCTCCGAAGTCGCCAATGCTGAAAAACAAACATGCTCTCGCAGACGAGTCGCAACGAAAAGAGCAAGCGGTCGACGAACATAAGAAATACATGATAGTCAAGACTAGGTGGGTTATTTGCGTTTATGGCATGTGTGCCATATCGTGGAGGTACATCGGCTCCAGAAGGGCCGAGCCTCTCGATGCAGCCGCTTCGGGCACGTACACTGTTTAGTGCTACTTTCGGCGGCCGCCGACAGGGCAAGATACCAGACTGTGCTGTGAACTTTTTTATTACTACCTTTTTTATTACCAGACTGTGCTTACACTTTTGTCGAACAGTGGGGAGTTGTCGTTGACGTCCAGGACATTGACGATGAAGGCGCAGGTACCCTCCAGAGACGGCTCCCCGTTGTCATTGGCCTTCACAATGACGCGCAACTCCTTGTCGTGGTCCGGCGCGTCCCGGTTAAAGCTCTGCCCGAGGGGAGGACGGGGTGGTGTCAACAAAGGCGCCGGTCCCGGAGACGGCTCCAGAGCCTCGGCGCGCATCTTGTACTCAGAGGCTGCTAAAACAAAAGTCGATTCGAGTTCGGGCTCGTACTCAGCCGTGGATTAAGTGTCAGGGGATAAGCTAACTGAAACCACGATATATATTCACCATGGCTCGTTGTTGATTGGAGTTTTAGGGCACCGCAACTACTGTGGTCATTTCGCGCCCTATTCACTATGGTTATGCAATGCTATCAAACAGGGACTCGCCAGTGATGCATAGACGGTTTTCTCAAAGCACCGAATGTCTCACATCTACCTGTCCTTGAATTGTCAAAAGTGTTACAAAATACTGTAATACAAAAGGTGAGATGTGCAGTGATGTAAATGTAAAAATATGTGCATATATATCGTAAAAAATGTAGTAAGATTGAATTAAAAACACCACAAATGTTACAAAATTTAACGCTGATGCACATATGAGGCATGAAAATTATTTAATAATGATTCGCAAACGTCCTATCAATTCAAAACGAGAGCGAATGCATTTCCGCTCACGAGACGTCCAGAGACACACAACATTCGGACAAAATTGTCTTCCCTTTCACTGTCATCAGGATGACATTCTTCGCATGTTTTCGTCAGCGTTCTCATTCTTTATTTCCCCCGAGTAGTGAGCCTACTTTGGCAGTGGTCAATACGCCCGTCTCTCTGTCAATCTTGAAGAGCGAGTCTGGGGAGCTCGGACTGGTCACCAGTGAGTAGACCAGGTCGGCGTTTGCTCCCTTGTCAGCATCGGTCGCCTTCACCTGGCAAACACAGCGAGGTTAGCCCTGTTCTGAGCTGCGCCCTCATCGATCGCACGCTCGGATCAACAGTGCTGGGAGTCATGTACCATACTTCCGCACAGCTACGTCTGCGCCATGTACGCGTTTCTGGTACAATGTTGGCATTGCAAAGCAGTGAGATAAATGTGCTTCTGACGTCATTTTCGTAGCCCACTAACCGCCTATTGGCTATCCAATTACCTAATTAACTTAGCTAAAGATTAACTCTGCCTAGAAAACGTATTTTAATAAGCCCAAGCACAGCAAACATGATGCAAATGATCTGCTATGCGCTTACCGTTAGTACGAGCGTACTGGCATCCTTGTTTTCTTCTACTTCGGGCTCATACTTGTCACAATCAGGAAACTTTGGACGATTGTTATTTACGTCTGTGGACGCAAGTCGAGATGTCATAAATACAACAGATCCACATAGACACATAGCTCTCAAAGACAAATGCATGTTGCATCTGAGGGGAAGAACAGTAACAAAAAACATCTGTCTCTTTCGTTTGGAGAGGCCACGTGCAAAGCTGAGCAGATGAAGATTATGAGCGATGCAAAATGGGTTCGTGCATGCGTGTGCATGCGTGCGTATCTTTGTATATCTATGGCACAGCTCTTCCTCGGAAGAACACAACTTCCCCAAACACAAAGCTCTGTCCAAGACTGTCCCGAGCCTGGCGTCAGTCCCAACGGCACTCACGGGCTTCTACTGACCTATCACTTCCACCCTGACGGAGGCTGTGGCGTCCTGGTTGTGAGTGTCACGGGCAACCACCGTGAATGAATACTCGTCCTGGGTGAAATTGAACGGACGGTTCACCAGCCGGATCACGCCCGTCTGCTTGTTGATGGTGAACTGTGAACGGAGAGGACCGGCTCATTGAAGTGTGATCTGATGGCGGCGACTGCGGAGTGTATGCTCACTGAAGTGTCATCAGATGACGGCGACTGCGGAGTGTCTGTTCACTGAAGTGCCATCTGATGACGGCGACTGCGGAGTGTTTGTTCACTGAAGTGTCATCTGATGACGGCGACTGCGGAGTGTCTGCCCATTGCGGCGTGATCTGATGCCTGTGGACGGAAGAGTCTCATCACTGAGTGAAGGCATCTGTAATTTAGTGGTCTGGAGTCTGAGCTGCTTGGTGTCGTCTGGCGAGTGACCGTCGACTCCAATCAAGTAGGTGCTGATCACTCTGAGCACATTTACAAAAGGTTAAGCTAGGTCAGACTCATGGCACACATAGACAATATGGTACTTTGGGTCTCGCGACAGTTTCTTCTCATGAGCTGGTGACACTCCATGGGAACCAGGGAGACACGGGCTGGCGGTTGACGTCCGCTTGAAAACAATGCTATTATCTTTATTTCGATATTTCATTAAAACAAGAATTACTGCAGCGTGACGACCATTTCTAAAGGAATAAACAGTTCTCTTCCCAGGCTCTTCAGACTTCTCTTACTTTACACTGTAGATGAGAGGCCTTTTCTTGGTATCATTCCATATTAGTAGATGAGCAAAAGGCAGCAAAATAGCGATATATTGATTAGCATATATATTTGCTCACTTATTAGACTTGTTGTTTCGACAACTGCATGTGGCCAAAGCACGAATATATAAAAAGTTCGGAATTTTTACGCCGAGCTATCAACCTTAAACATACCTGGTGGTATTGATTGAAGTAAATTTTCCACATTTGAAGATATTGAAGCAAGCAGATATGATGAAATAAGCCCACCTATAGCCATTGACATACCTTAGTGATGTATGCTTTTTAGTGGAAAAGACTACTCCACAATGTCTCTGTTTAATAAACATGCTCCTCACTACGTCACAGTTTGATTACGTCATCGTGCCTTGCACAACATTAATTGAGAGCCTATGTACGGTCATGATGTCTGGAAATCGCGCTCCTGCACGCCAGATGTCAATGATTCGGCGACTATTTTTTTTTTTCTTGCCCTTGATCGCCGCATGACCAACTGAATGCCAGCACTTGAGTGACGTTATCATAGCGTCATGGATGCTGGATGACCTTGAAATAGGCTCCCGAAACACTCTGCACATCTCAAGGGCGTGTAGTTCAGAAACTAGAGATGCTTGGGTGTTTGGAAGGGCAGAGCTGTGAACTGCACCGAATGATCTTCCAGATGGCTATTTCATTTCAAAACCTTAAACAAATGTAGAATACTCCATCAAAATCACGCAATAGAGGCAGCAGCGCCTATATTGACAGCTTTCGATACTTGAAGTGGACTTATGAGCATGATGAACGAATGATCTGTTCGCTCTGAAGCTCTCTCGCGGTCTCTGCACTGATGCAGTTGCATAATTATTATTCATGATCAGTTCATGCATTGCTGAACATCAAACACGAAAAAGAGGAGCCAACAGGTCTACCAGAAACCCCATTCTTTACACCATGTCTGCCAAAAAACAAATGTCAAACGTACCTCGTGGTTGTTTTTTTTTCAATAGTTGTTGAATTCGATTGTGTAGCTCACAAACCACATAAGAGATATCGGCAGTGTCCGCACTTGCTCAAAGAATGTCCGTTCGAAATTCGGCACTAGAAGCAGACAAGAGGGTTGGGCCAGCGCGCCTTTATGAGGGTGAAATTGGTCCACGTTAGAGCTTCGAGAACATTTGAACTCCACTTTCTGCATCCTCGTAATATGCTTAGTTTTTGAGACAACAGGATGACTTAAAAAATCGCCAATGCGGCCCCATTGACCTAATTTATTCTGGGAAAGGTGTGGTAGCGCAGGCAGGAGGGCTGGGATACGTGCCCCTCCCTCCCTTAGGTTTTCGAGGGGTCCGAAGAGCCCATCAGAACCTACGATTAAGGGCCCGAAAGGTCGGCCGGAGTCGCATCGGGTGCGG
>NW_023597054.1:27642369-27683405 GCF_011947565.3 Pollicipes pollicipes
TAAAGCAGCATTGGTTAAACTTTACAGTAATTGACGTTCTGAGCCATACTTATGACAGCTCGTGATCCCTCTATCACTGATCACTCGTGATCCCCGTTATAACTGATCATTCGTGATCCCCGTTATCACTGATCACTCATCATCTCCGTTATCACTGATCACTCGTGATCCCCCGTTTTCATAAGCAATAGAGTACTTTACGGATTGGATCAATCCACGAGTTATGGATCAAACCGTGGGTCGGGTTGCATTGGATCAGAAATTTCTTCTGAACATGGATTAGGACCGAACCAGATTTTTGAATTCGCCAGCTCAGGCGGACTGAATGGATAAAAAAACAATCAAATAGAAGTTATCATTAAAAAGTCCCTGAAACGCTCAATGAAGACACCCGCTCAGAGCAAAGCCTTTAAACCAATAAAATACGGTAGTTTCAATTCCGGGCAAAGCAAAAATAGGCAGCGTAGTACATGAATCAGTCACACATGCCACAAACAAGTTTTTTGATGGACAGATAGCGTTGACAAATTGACATGAATGGATGACATTCGTATATGCTGCTAAAAAAAACTAGATGTCTCATTCCTCCAAGAACAACTGAAATGCGTAATAATCTAATTTAACCTATCTTTTACAAGTATAGCTACCATTCCTCCTGGTTTTGTCAGCAATCCCATTTAACCCCAGTGGGTGGCTTTGCGTTTCAGAGCTGAAACTGGGCAGGGTATGTTTTATTGTTAGAAAGTACACCACAGAGTTTTGAAATCCAAGCTCCTGTCTGAGAAAACACCGTCTTCACTTTAAGTATATTACTTCATCTAATTTATTTCCAGGTGTCTACCACAACAAAGATTGTTGCATTCTCATAGATAATTTTACCCACTCCCTTGATTTATATAGCTCAAAAGATGAGCATGCTGGCCTCTACAACCAGGGGGCAAAAGCAACTACCTCACCCAGAAGCAAGCTATTTCATGTGAGTTGTGTATTCTTGGCATCCAACCAAAAACTTTGGCATCGGGCACATACTTATTAATTTGCGTCCTGTCTGTTCTAGCCCCACTCGCATAAATAATTCAAAACTTGGATGTCAACATTGCATTTGCACACCTGTGGTTCTCCTGCCATGATTTACAGACAACAAACGCTACAGAAAAAGCCATATGTCAGCGAGGCTGAACGAGGCGCCACATACATACCTCAAATAAGTATTTGGTAATATTTGAGCCCTTTGCGCAATCACTCGAGCCTTTGACAAGTGGTTAGCATGTATATGAGATGTTAAATTACCAGCGGCCATGTCAGATGTTGGATAGCGGGCAAAATGTACCTAACTCCCGCGCCACATGTTGTGAATATGACATGATTATATTACACTTGCGTATGTGGCAGTCGCGGCACACAAGAGACGTTACACACTTTGACTAAACGCAGAACCATGTAATTTAGTTCTAATGGTACCTACCTTCGCGTGCTGAAAAAAATGGATGCAAAGTAGCGTAGAGTAACGTAACGTAGTAACATATAATGGATGCAAAGTAACTTGACGTAGTAACGTCAGTATATCTGATAGCGTTTTGAACTGTTAAGCGTGACATAACGCGATGAGATCCACAGTTGCAAAACATATTTTTCGCATTGTTTCCAGTATGAGCAAAAAAGGGATATGTCATTTTGTGACTTGATATTACAAGATGTACGATGACCCCCTTGCCACAGCGGGCCAGACACATTGCACTGGGACACACATAGGTCAAATGAGGTTACATTGACCTTATTTCCGGCAATCAGACGCCATTGATGTACACCGCTGTCTTTACAAGGAGTTTTAAAATATGATGGAAGAGGCTTTCTGCCCGCTTGGGATTTGAGGGCTACGCTTATCGCACATCATGTGTTGGATACATGTTCGAGCGTGAAATCACATCAAGCCACCCCGGGGTGAAAACGCGCCTTTTCTGTCTCTAAAAATTTTTAAATTGTCTACATTGTCGCCGGGGCCAACTTTATCAGAAACTGTTTCAATATAACTCTAAATGCGATAAACCGCAAGGACAAAGACAGCTGAAATGCAATGCAACATAGCCATCAAACATTCCCTGTTCTGCAATACTACGGCAATTATGGGATAAGAATATAATAATGAAAAACTAACAAAATTATCTGATAGAAGGATACTTTCATAACCAGTCCAGAGGTGTGTAGGCTCCTATTTTAGAGGGGGATTGCGCCTCTTAACCAGAAATGTAGTTTCCTATCCTTATTTATCATTTTGTATTCGCTATTTTTCACTAATCATCCTTTTTTAGAGTTTAGCCCTCCCCAAACTATATTTGAGAAACTACGCCACTGCTCCCAACTCTTAAAAGAAGGTGTGTCAAACCTGGTGAGAAAACTGTTTTAAGTGCATTTCAGAGGCAGGCTTAGCCATTTTTCTTCCTGCACGTGCCCCCTCCCTCACCTCTACCTTTTTTCCAAAACTGCCCCCATGTAGCCTACATCTACCGATAACGTGGTTCTATGAGCACCAGAAAACAATAACCCCTTTAGTTTTGTGACGTCATCGTGCAATCGGCTGGAAACGTTGGCAACCTTCCTTATATTCGCATTCACTGGTATTGCCGGTGCAGGTCTCACATTTTCTAACATTATCCCAATTAATGAGTGCAAAACCCATGCGATATTGGTATCAGCAGGTGCAAACGATATTTTTGAACATCTCTAGCACCTTCATTTAGCTCTTTATAACTAGCTCTATGAGCAAGTTTAACTCCATACATAATGACAATAAGAAGTGTTTATTTCACACCTGTCCACCGGTCAGAGCGCTAAATCTGAGGTGCGACGGGCGGTGTGAATTCTGCACCAGCGATGCTCGGTATCTTACCTCAAAGCTGCTGTTTCTCTCAGCAGCAGGAAAGCCCGGGTAAATCCTTGACATGTGTTGCTCCTACGCCCTTCGTTGACCTATAAAGCTACAGCTCGGGTATCCACAAACAAAAAGCCTGCTAAATTGGAAGAGCTTTTTAACGCTACTACCATAGACGCTCTCCATAGTAGATCCTTAGAAAAGCCGCACATCGCCTTTAAAAAAAAAAAACAGCTGACGATTGGCTGCGTACTTCAAGCCAGACAGCTTTTCTCGACATGATCACAACCAACGGCAACCCAAAGCCCTGCACTCAACGCAACTCATTACCGCTTGGTGAGCATTCGAGCCCATCTATCTCAAACGGCACGACGCTTTGAAACGCCGCGTAGCAAACTGGTCACGTTCGTTGCAAGATTTTGTGGCCAGTCACGATCTTTGCAACTAGAAATAAGCCTAGTTACCTGGTATTTCATACTGCTAAGTATGTGAAGCGAATTTGGGCAGAAAAAAATCTGAAAAGTTATGATCTGAGGTGCATTGAAAAACACTGTGTTAACAGTACTCTGTGATGTCATCACTGATATAGTATAGTTTGTAGTATATTTCTGTCACATACTGAAAACTGTCCCGATTAAAGCTACTATGTTTGGAAAGGTATTGCGGCTCAACTTGCACATACAGCGAAACGGCAACGTTTCGATCTGTGCTGTACATAATCTCACACTACAAACGTTAGCGAGTACAGACCAATGCTAACTTTTGAGTTTGACTGTCCGAGTCTGACTGGGATGGTCTGTTGTAATATGGTCTGGTCTGTTGCAGTGTGTTATCACTTCTACAACTTTGTCACCATTTGGTTCGCAAGTGTCCGAACTTGTCACCGATCATATCCCATAAATCAGAACCTTTTTCACCCCTGAGGCCGCTCTAGGCCAGCTCTATGTCGTGGCGTGGAACCAGTATTGGGTTGAAAGTACATGACGCTATTGTCTATGCTGTCTGCGGACCTCCCCGTACGAATGTGAAGAAACGAAATATGCAAAGAAAAACTCTGCAAATTATTCATTACTTTAAGACGATATCAACCATCCTCAACATGTTTATCATGGCCGTTCCCCGTGGGGCAGGTAGCCCGCTAAAGGTAACCTCGATGTGAGGCCTGTCAAAAATGTCGCTGGCTGCAACTAAGTAACAGCTGCTCTGATTGAGGTGAACGCTACATGGGTGGCAGCAGAGCATCATATAAACATATAAGCATGTGCTCATCCATTTTTGAGAGATCGTGGTGATAATCCCTCATTTTCACGTTCAATTTGTCGTGGAACACTACTATCTGCTATCGCCTCGATAATACATGCCACCCATCATTTGAAGACATTGCTGTGGCATGTAAGTGTTATCCGAACGGTTCAGGCTCAACAAAATGAGACAAATATTTTGACCACAAAAATGCAAATATCACCGTGTATTCCAAAATGCGCTCCACCATGCGCATATAAGCTCTGGTCATCAACGGGCAGTAGCCTCCAAAGAAAACGACGAAGATTAATCACCTCCCTCTGTTAACAATTTGGGTAGTGAAAGACAAGGTGAACCAGTTTATTTTTTGACGCGCTCAAGCAGCTGGTCTGACACATCGGACTTTTGCAATGGTCGCTGCAATATAGCCATGCAACGGTCACCCTTGCATTTCGTCAATCGCACAGAAACGAAGAAAATCGCGGACGAGCCAGCAGTCCCACTGTGCCGCATGACAGATCTGCCGTCCGGCACAGTCTAGCAACACAGGGCGCCTTGCTGTGAGAGGCTCTTCTGCCTTGGGCCAGTCAACAAACAACCCGCTGCCCGTTAAATCGGGAAAGATGAAATGCAACGCAGAGAAGGGTTTCTTGCCAAAAGTGCAGCATGCGTATCTATGCGTGTTATGTGCTTTGTGACATTGTATAGCCCTAACACGTCACAGCCTTGGAAGACTAGCGTTTCCCTCCCAGCGTGCCAGGTATGATCTCAAGCAACTTAAAAAGATCATGGTCAAAACAATTTAACGCTTGCTGACGATCCAGACAGAGATGTTTCTTGTTGCACGGACAACCATAGAAAAACATGATCATTTTGCCCAGAAATTATCCAAAGAACGGGAGTGTGATGAATCACATTGTATGAAAATATACGACTTTGAGAAGACGTGGTGTGTGGGTCGTAGATGAATGACAATTTATTAGGCAATCATTACTTGCCCATTTTTTCATAACAAGTACCCGAAATAAAAGCTGGATACGCAGCGAATCTAACAGCCAGGGATGCACGCGTAGGTTTACATGGAGCCAGCCACCCGTTCGTAGCTCCGCGCAGCAAAACGAGCTCCGGTACAGGAGTAACGTTCCCCATTGATCCACGCCGAGGCGGGTATTTATTTTTCTTCCTAATCAATTACAACCAAACAAACAACGGCTAATTAATTTTCAGCGCTGTCCGGTGGCGAACGATGGGCGGCGGGTGCGCACTGTGCCGCGCGTGGCCGCCGCCGCTGCGCCACAGTCGACCGTATACCACCGCCGGTTCTTTCAGCCCGAATGCGGGGCGACGTGCGCCGAAAACAGCGCAGTGGCGAAAGTGGCGTAGTTACGCCTGCCGCATTTGGCAGCGCGGCGGCCGGTACCGGCGGCATTTGCGGCCTGTTTGGCCCCAAACGACCTCTTGATATGAAATGTACAGTTATGAAAAGAAACGGCAGCAGTTGGGTTTTTAAGCGGACGGTGCTGAATCAATACTTTAGCCGGCGTCGCGACAGTCAGGAAGGCTGAGAGAGAGGGAGAAGGAGGGAGAGGGAGAGAGAGGGAGAGGGGGAGACTGCAGTCGAACCACGGGACCCTCAATAAAGCTGGAACCAAACTGAGGGAGTTTGGTAGGCAGCCGGCCGAGACGAGGCGCCTCGCTGCCGAACCGAGCGAGACGCCTCGCTGCCGAACCGAGCGAGGCGTCTGACGAATCCAAGGCGACGACGGTTTGGAGCGCGAGGTTATAACGAGAGGGGCCGTGTGGAGGGTTGACTGGGAAATTAGCGGATGCTTGTTGAACGGACTGATCGGCGAATGTTCAAATGCGAGCAGACGCAAAACATGATTTTGATTGCTCAATGATGTGAGGCTAAAAAACGGGCGACAGGGCCAACAACAATGATTGAAAATGTTTACAAATAGTGCCAATGGTTGTTTAGGGACGCAAACACCTTATGCCCGCCAGTTTTCATGCCTTTTGGGCACGAGATCGCTTACCGGACTCGTTTCTTGTGCTGCAATATACCGTGCTTTTTGGTGTAACGCACGTTTGTACATCAAACACGTCTAAGCTGTGTGCGTTGCAATAGAAACTGGGCTGACTAAGCAGGTGCACCAACCAAAACATGTCAACAACGTCATATGAGAAACCGCGCAAACGAAGTTGTGCAGTAATCACGATGCCTTACACGCGTTCATTTAAATTACTTGCCATAATATGTAGCGGACAAAGAGCCACTTTTCCGTTTTTATTGCCTCATTCCACAGCGCATAACTTGTCCGGAACTCGATTAAAAGTTCCTGGCTTCCCGGATGTGCACCCACCCACCTCTGCGCCTTCCTCTTGTCGGTGCGCTGACTCTGGTGGTAGATTCTGCTAAAGTTGCTGACCGATGACGGGCACGGGCAGCGCGATAACCAGCACGCCACTCAGCGAGCAGACGCCGCCCACCAGTTTGCCCATGGCGGTGCTGGGCACCATGTCGCCATACCTGCAACAGGCCAAAACCCAGTCACGGCACTGGCTCGGCGGACGCGCGCAGGGCCAGCCACGCTCTCTTATCGCAGCACCGTGATACGAGACGTTCTGCGACGGCGCGGGTTCTGGTGCGCCATTGCACCTCATGGCAGGACGGTTCGGGATGCTGAGTCACTACAGCATAGCACAATTCCTTAATGTGGTTAGAGCCGGTAGCGTTGCGCCATGCTGAAAACCTGCAGTCCAGTTTTGTGATGATCAAGTTACAAAAAGAACTGAAGCCCAATTACTGTACTCCAATTTTACGCCATGCTGAAAACCAGAGTACAGGACAACACCAAAATGACGGAATCTGTGCAGGTTTAGGGGGGGGGGGGGGGGTGGCGGGCGGGCTCAGAAGCCCTTTATGTTGTTTATTTCTATGCAACTTCTCAAGCATACTACTATATTCTACGATACATTTGGGGCGAGGTCTGAGCCTGCCCCCCGAACACAATAGTTCCCACGGCTATGGGACAATAGCACGGCTCTATTTACGTCGGATAAGTGTGCGTGAGCTAGATAAGCAGTGAGTGAATGCGAGCCGACTTTATGAGAAGCCCTCTCACTCGCTCAGTGGTGTCCAAAATATTATCACTTAAGCATTAATCGCTGGTTAGCAGTACATGAACTGCTCCAAGTTCAATAAACGCATCGGCCGGTAAATGTTTCTGTGAAGCCAGGAGGACGGGATGTTGTTTTCACACGTCTGCTCTGCCAGCAGTCTGGCCAAAAACAATATCCAACGATTTCACTGAGGCGAAAGAGCAGCACCAAAGACGAGCAGGTTGGCAACAGCTTAGCGTAAAACACACTTTCATCCAGAGTTTAGAGTAAATACGCCAATGTATGTGCGCCAGCTTCACGCATGGACGGCCGCTACGTCCATGCACGCGATACGTACAGCTGTTTACATGGCGAGATCTAAACAGCACCTGGTATGCCCAAAACTGACTTGAAAAATGAATGTATGCGTAGTTAAGATAGCATCGGCAGGTTTCTGAACGACCACGATGCGAAGTTTGACCTGCCGTCCTCTACTAACTATTCCTCAACTAAATCACTCAAACCGTCACCATAAGTGCACTTACATATGCCCAAAGTACCCATGCCTATAACTTAGGCCCAAGCGGAACAAGATCAACAAAAAAACCCGTTCATTCCCTTTAGTATTCGTTCATTTCACGATCATCGTCTGATTCCGCTGTTAACCTTTAACCTGTCAGCAATGGACACGATTACGCGGCCCGACTGATACCTTCGTGCCACGCACTACGTTAATTTACGGCTAATTGCTCCACGTCTGTTATTGCCGGCAGTTCTGTCAAACAGACTGACAAACAGACTGTCGAAAGCTGTCCGTCCCCTCGAGTCCAGCCTAAACTGAGCGAGCAAACAACACTGGGTGGTCCTCGCATTCTGCCATCGGCGAGCCTGCGAGTCTCTCAGTTCATCCACCACGGACATCCCTCGTTCGTGTTTCTCTAGTTCATCCACCGCAGACATCCCTCGTTCGTGCTGAAGAGAATCGCGCAAAACAAAAAAATAAACTCTACGTCTCACGCTGCCGAATCACTCGCCCAGTTGCCAAGCATGGATTACCCTGGATCGCTGCAACGTGTTCCACGCGCCTCAGCCCTCGCACTCCTCCGCCGACTCCCCCGCCACAAACTGGCCGACCACCCGTGAGTGATGGGCGCCGTCCGGTGTTTCTTCAGCCGTGGCATAGCCGGCGGTAGACGAACGATGAAACAAGCAGCCTGGCGGGCCAGCGCACCGTAATGCCGCCCTCCATCAGAAAAGAGTTGAGACTGACGGACGCACGCGCTCACCAGCTCCCGTGCCGAGTGTACGACATGCAGACCGGACAATTACGTTTGCTGCGACTTCGGGGTAGAATGTAAAACGCTTCGATACAACATGCGTACTGAAAATGTGCAACGAAGATGAAGACAATGGTAGGTCGAAAAAGTTAGTTTCTCGTACTTTGTTCATCGTTGGTACGAGCTTCGTCTCAGATAGTTTGCTTCTTACCGACCAATCAAAGATACCGTCAGCCAAACGACAAAAATATTAAAAAGTATGCAAGCGACAGAAAGTATTTCTATGAACTTCCTCTGGCTTTTATTTTATAACTCGAATCGCTGTTGTTCCTGGCGTACCGATCCTTCCAAAATGTTCAAAAAACCAATTCGGTGGTTTCGTAGGAAACGGCGAAACAAGGATGGGTTTGGTTTTTGCGTGAGTCAGCATCTGTATACAAAGCCGCATACCAAGTGACAACCTCACCCTGGTCTACGCCTGTTGGAATCATATAAATGAGATTCTACTCTAAAAAGAACTCACCTACGTTTATTTCGGGTTTATTTGATCGTTTGGAGAAGTGTGGGTGTCTGGGCAGCTTTTGTGCCCGGAGAAGAGTAACCTCGGAATTAGCGAGAATGTGAGAACGGGAACTATTCTCGCTGCTGGACTTCCTTTTCCACTTATTTCATGATAAACGTCACGGCTGGTGACGTCCGTCTGGTTTTGCCATGCCTGGCGGTGGGCATTGGCCAGTGGCTGGGCATTGGGCAGTGGCTGGGCAATGAACAGTGGCTGGGCAATGAACAGTGGCTGGACAGTGGGCAGTGGCTGGGCAGCGGCACGATCTGCCGGCTAGCCCATGGCTATCGGCGATCCAGTATCAGCTGCGCACCGACAGGCCCCGTACCGCGTGCGGAACCAGTTGGCCAAAGCCCAAGTCGGATGGTCGGTGCGGCGGTCCACGCTAATGGTCCGAGGCCCTGCCGTAGACAATAGACGGCTCCGCTGGCTATTAATTGGCGTCAAGACTGGGCAAAAATGGCGGGCGGCCGACACTTGTGTGTGCGGTGCTTTCAATGGAAAATGGACCTGCCCCTCGACATGAGTGCAAACCATCCGTCTGTGTCGCCAACGACAATGCACCATGGCCGTCATTAGCGCGCTGTGAAGGCATTGTGCCAGATTGGGATAGGTTTTCTGAGGCGGTCAAAGTGTAATCAAGGTTGCTGATAATGCTGCTCGACCCTTATCAAGACAGACGAATACGATGCAACTCAACACAACTGAACTTTACCAAAAGTCTATAAGGCTTTAAGCTACCAGAAAGGACCCCCGCATGGGGCAGCATGTTCACCCCAGGTCCTCAGTGTCCTACCGTGCCACTCGTTCCACCGTAGCAGGACGGCTGGAGCTGCCAAAATACATGCTGGCATGCTCACAGAGGGGATACCGGGCGTCGTCCTCGTGGCGCAGGCTGCCGATCAGTCTGAGTGCCGCTCACTGTCCGCCTTCAAGCGTGCCGTGAGGGACGTGGACAGCTGGGCGGAAATCTGAGATACGGCTATCTTGCGAGTGATGCACGCTCATACTTGAATGCTATTCTATCTTTGCATGTTTGTAGTGTTGTTAGCGGTGCATATTATGTTTTTAGTGTTTCTGACAGTAATCTGGCACTTGGTTTCTTATTTAACTGTATATACATCAGGCGATGAGCTTTTTCTATGTTCTGTTCACATCATGTACTGAATGGAAATCCAGAAGAACTATTTGGATTATATCATGTAAGCGCATGCATATATCTACGTTGCCGTAACTAATATTAATACAATGCATTCAGCATGCACAGCATGCATTCGATAAATGAGTATGCTGCGGCCAAGATCAGCTGGGATACAAACGAGTGTCGAGTGCCGTTTGTGAGTGCGTGAGTGCCAGGAGGCATCCAAGCCCATCAAATGATATACGACTTCCGTTGACTGCCGCGCATGATACCTGGGACGCATCTTCCCACATCACATCGCAGGACACTCCTTCACCCTTCTGTGAGTCACGCTATTCGTCACCTAATCCAACACAATGCCAACATCGCGCACAAAGGTCATGCAAGCCGGTCGTGTACGGCGCTGTCCAAGTGGGCGCTCCGCGCCGGCTTCTGATGATTATGACGTCACTGGGCGTGCGTGACCGATCTGCAGGAGGCGCGAGTCAGTCTGACAGCCGTACAGTCACGCGCTGCGCGTGTGTGCCTGGCACGGCGGCGCAGGGCCAGGTGATAGCAGTGTCGTCGTCCGATAGGTGCGACAGCTGCTCACGAGCGCCGCCCTGGCCCACGTCAAATGATATGTGCCCGACAAGGCGTGCGGGGTCTTCTGAAAGGCAGCCACACGCATTGTGTAAGAGAGCGTGCGGGGGTGTGCGACCAGGAAGAGCAGTGGTGAGGGCACTCGAGTTCGGATCTAAAGGTCGTAGGGGGCCTTCTTGCGGGTGGCCACACACACCGTTCGCTTTGTGCCGCAGTATTCGATGCGCTATCCTCGAAGCTGATATTATCCACTTAACTTCTTGGTCCTTTAGTTGGCCGCTGCCTAGTGCGGCTATGGCGCCGTTGCACGTTCAGACTACGCTGGCATAACGTCTGCGACTTTTGCACACCACCTCAGCGTACAGCGTCCACGTACTCATGCATCGGGAGCGTACAGTGCACACGTACGCGCACCCCCGAAACGTGCGGCGGTGCACGCCCGACCGACAGAGCACGGCCATGTGCCCCTGCCGGACAAGAGTCCCTCGGCGGCCGGCCGGGCAGCCAGCTACACAGCCATGACTCAATCAATACCGGGTCAAGCATGCACGCCGCGCCCGGCTGGCGCCAGCTGGTGACGTCACAGCCGCCGCAGCGTGCCGTCGCCCGGCCGCTGGGCTCGGCCATGCCCGGCGGCGATACGGCCCAAAGCTGGCGGCAGCCCGCCGGCCATCAGGACGCCAGCAGCCGACGTCGACGGACGTGTCGTGCCGTGCGGCCGCGGAGAGTGGGAGCCGGCTGGGGTGGAGACGAGACGCCGGGCCTGACCACCTGCACGGACAGCGAGACCGCACGCGGGAGCGCAGGTCGAGGTGCCTCGGTGCCGCCCGTCCTGAACCGGTGCGAGGAGGGAGGCGATGCTGGCGTCACCACCAACAGCCCCATCGTGCCAGAGCGCAGCGACACGTTAGCACCCGTCCCTTGATATTCCGTGGCCCGTTATGCCCAAGCAGCACGCTTGGCATGCGGAGCCCGTCGCCATATTCTGCTGCCTTTCAAAGCCTACATTCAAGCTGTCGGCGCGCCGGGCAGACTTTGGATCCGAGCAGCGTCCTCCGGCTGATAACGCGCGCTGCGAAGTTTATGACCGTGTCAGGGCGACACGGCGCGGCGGCAGAGTCGGCGGATAGCGAGCGAGGGGCGGTCCATAAAAGGCACGCTACGGCATATCACGGCCGGTGCCGGACTGTTGACCTCTCACGATCAGCAGGATCACTTTGCCATTTTGTGAACAGCCGTGCATCGTGGCAGGTTGTCCCTACTCCTCTCGCGTGGTTTCTTTGACATGACTGCAACCTGGGGATTAAATGCCACTTTGTCTGGTGTAGGGCTGGTGGAGGTACAACAGTGCTCAAGTGGTGATCATAAAGCACATGTTCACAATGGTGTTCCAGGTGTGATACAATATTTTCGGCACTACGTTTGTTGAACTTATGGTAGAAACGTGTGCATGCTTCCCCGCTATGACATAGCAGCATATAACCACCACTTATATATAATCACTTCTAAAGGTAATGATGTAGGAAAAATGTAATATTAGCCTGTTCACCGACCACGGCCGCCAACTCGGACGGCGGGGAAATCCTCAGTCATCAAATCAGCGGTTCCATTATTTAGACATCGCGACTAACAACGCCGCAGCAGAGGAAAGACGCGCGAGATGCTAGGTAATCACTGCAGCTTCACACGCCTCCCATACCTATGGATGTGCCCGCAGATCCTTTGTGAGTAGAGTCACCTCAGATTCCACCCACTGATTCCAGCCACTTGTCGCTGGATTTGAAGGTTATGACGTCGTTACGCTCTTCCTTATCGGTGTGGCAACCCAACAACGCCTGTTTATGGAAAATTCTACCGCACGTAAAACCATCCGCAAAGGCATTCTTTCGTCACGCATTGGAAATATCTTTATTATTTTTGGGCAGTGTTCGCACAGATTGGTAGCGTTTTGTATTGCCCAGCCCGCCTTTCCCCTTTACCATTTTAAGCAGAAATGGCTGTGCATCAACGATGATGACTCTGTACGGCTTAGAGCGACTGCATTAAATACGTCCACAAAAGGGCATATTTGATGGTAGCGCTGTGTCCTCATGCACAGATTACTTTAATTTGGTGTGAGATACGCGTTTAAGGATGATGACGGTGTTCTGTCTAAATTCATGTCGCCGCGCACCTCTGAGACACGTTTAGAGTTTGAGCGACTAAATATTGACAACGGCAGACATGGGTCAAAACACCAAGAAAGCTGGAGCATTGGGACCATTTTTGGCTAACGTCGGACCATATTCAATTCACATTCACTCAAACATAACGCACGGTTCCTTCCAAGGTGAGGAGTGTAAATATGCTTAGCTGCAGCGCAAAACATGTACCCTCGTGCGACTAAGACTTGCCGACATGCATAATCTTATTCAATACGTTAAGTTTATGACTAACGACAAGACTGACACACAGAACAGTATTTACAACAAACATATCTTTGTGTAGTGTTACGTGGTGGAAAGCGATACCATCAGCTATGAAACTGCAATAAGATATTATTTCTGAAGCATAAATGCCACGCAGAAAATGTCAACGAACTTCTCAAGCCCAAACAGTGGCAATGCAAAGTGTTGACCTCGTGTCACCTTGGAGTGATTGCAGACAACTATTATACATGGACATTTGAAAAATGGATTTCAGATGCATTTCCTTGAAATATAGCTTTCTTCGCTCCTGAAAGCTTCCTGTGATGTTTGTCAACAAGTTGTTTATCGGTTGGTTTGTGGCTCTGGTTAATCAAAAGAGGGGTGTACGTCTCCCGCACGCCGAGAGATAACGTCAAACGGAGCTCGGGCTTAGCCGAGTCGCCTAGCCTGTTTGCCCAGGCATTCAACCTTTCTGAGCGGGTCTTAACGTCAACTAAGCGCCCATTCAGCCTTTCTGAGCGAGTCTCAACGTCAAATAAGCGGCGATTCAGCCTTTTCGAGCGAGTCTTAACGTCAACTAAGGGCCCATTCAGCCTTTCTGAGCGAGTCTTAACGTCAACCTAAGCGGCAATTCAGCCTTTTTCGAGCGAGTCTTAACGTCAACTAAGCGGCAATTCAGCCTTTCCGAGTGAGTCTTACATCGACAAAGCGGCAATTCAGCCCTTCCGAGTGAGTCTCAACGTCAACTAAGCGGCAATTCAGCCTTTCCGAGCAAGTCTCAACGTCAAGTAAGCGGCCATTTAGACTTTCCGAGTCTGTCTTAACGTCAACGAAGCGGCCATTTTGCAGCTTCGCCAGCTGATCCCGTCTGGCATGCCGGGTCAGTAGCTTTTTTCTACTGGATTACACATTTGCAGCAGCAGATTGCACCGACATCACATTTTCAGCAACAAGTAGCACAATTCTCTAAAAGCCGTCTGATAACAATTTCAAATTACTTGAATGCAGGCTGCTTCATTAGCAATACATATCTTTCACGGTTTTAATAACAACCACGGTTTCACCTACCCATTCGATGAATTTGTGGAACACAAAATTTTCAAATTAGGTAACAGCTGGGGTCCACGGGTAAGAACCAGATCAAATCACGTAATACCTAAGATCTGCGGGCGAGAAGCAGATCAAATCACGTAACAACTGAAGTTCGCGGGTGAGAAATAGATCAAATCACACTAAAGCCGAGCTCCGCGAGTGAAAACAGGTCCAGACCCTCGGCGATGACGTGTCGAAGCGAGATAAGACATCTCAATACTGACGGGGAAGAGCATGTACAGGTCGTCCAGCCTTAAGTGTGGGTCAGTGTGTGTGCAGCCTCCGTGAGCAATCAAAGGCCAAGCAGTGGTCTCAATAAACCTTTTCTCACCATCGTCCATTAACGGCCATCAGAAGTGTCCCTGCCACTAACTCAGCGATACACTGAACCTTACGTTAACACCCAAAAATGATAAAAGCAGGTCGCGACACTCTCTGCGAAGAGGTGGAAGCAAAAAAGCAGTACGATAAAACCAGGATGCAAAGCCCGCCAGGATGTTGTGCTAGACATTAGCAGAAGCAAGCAAGAGAGGCAAAATGATAGTCGTAGCCAAAGGCAGCATATCGCTGACCGCTAGTGCTCGCTCGGAAAAGTAGCTCGCTCACACGAAATTAGCATAATAACATTCGCGCAGGCTGGGAAAGGCAAGGTCTAGTCCGAGGGACATAATTCCAACGCCCTACTTTCGGCCGCCCACCAGACTAAGCGTGCTGTTTGCAGGTGGGCAATCAAAAGGCAGACGTCATCTAGGGGATGAAAACGCACACATAGTCATAGTAGTTAGGCCCGCACGCACACACTCACGCACATGTACACACATACACCTACACATACACACACACGCACACACATATATCTATATTATATATATATATATATATATATATATATATATATATATATATATATATATATATATGCACGCACATACAGCCACATGGCTCATCAAATGTATCACAAAAAATTATACTCTGTAAGAAAATTGTCTTTTGTGATTCCCTTAATGTAGCTTTTTGTCGTCTCAGTAACCCCTGATATGGGTAGTTTAGGTAATACAGTGGAACTCCAGAGACAAGGCGGCTCCACGTCGCAACACGACAAAGATAGAGCTTTTAGGTGAACTCTTCATTAAAGTGACGTATATTTTTTAGGAAACTCTCGGGAATCTGCCAGCGTAAACAGGGCGTCCATTTTAGGGGAAAAGTTCGAAGTAAGTTTTCTATGCATTGAGATTAACTGCTTTGCAATATCCTTCATTCTAAGTAATTCTAGGCTTTTTGAAACATGATCATGCGCCAGTCTGTGTTGAATGCAACAATCCTAATCGCACGCTTCTGCGGAGGGCAAATTTTATTTATGTAAGCTGTGAATGTAAAACCCCACACAACGCAGCAATAATCTATGTATGACAAAACGGGTGAATTATAAAGAAGAAACAAAGACCGCATATCCATGAAAAATTTTCATCGCCTTATGACGCAATATCGCGGCCTTTAACTAAACACATATGATCAATGTTAAGGTTCCACTTCAAGCTCAAGTCATTATACATGCCCAAGTACTTCACTTGCCTAACTTCTTTAATCGCGGTGTCATAAAATCCTGTGTTTGAGTTGTGGACAAAGTTGGCGAATAATATATACATATATAATATATATATATATATATATAAACACATCAAAATTATTCTCACACCTTGATATGTCCCGGTTAAAGCCACAGGGTATTGTATTTTACTCTGTGTAGTACAAGGTTTTGAAAGAATATGACGTTCATGGCTTTCCGGTCTAGGACCGGCGCGTCTGTGGCTCGGACTGTTTTGATATCGACGTATGACATGTAAACAGTACTTTCATCTACCTTGCGCAGGTGTTTTCACGTCCCTAACTGCTCCGGTTGTTGAGATCTGACATCCGTCCACAAAACACCCAGAACACGGGTACACCGACGCTCACAAACCATGTACATGTGTTTGTCACCTCGCTCATCACATGCCTCAAAAGCGCCTTACCGATTTCATTTGATTATAATTTACACCCGCGCGGTTAGCTGTATGATATATTTTTTCAGGTGAGGCCATTGAAGTCATCTAGGTGTTTTAAATGGCTGTGGTGTGCGTTCGAGTGAGAGATAGCTGCTGCAGTGCTATGACCATAACAATTCCATGAGTGGCAAGAGTAAAAACAAAAAATTGTGCGAACTGAGAAGAAAATGAAAAATGATAAATCCTGCCACTTGTCGACATTGAGATATGGAGACTGTAGCAGAATCATTATGTGGACAACACCCCGTGCTCACAGTCGAACAGAATATTACACATTCAAAGATATGGAGGCAACCATCACAGATGATGAAAAAAAGCTCACTTGTAACTATTGGCATGCTTTTTTAGTGCAAAAATAGCTCTAGACCGCAACATTTCACTATTGAGTAAAATATGCTCTCAATACGCTATCCTTTGACTGCGCCATGGAGCGTTTGTATGAGGCCAGAGGGGCTGCCAAAATGGCCGTGGGAAACTCACATGTTAACAGGCGGGCTGACTCACTTGATTGCTTCAACTTCCCAAAAGGTGTCGTGCGATCGGTACGTTGTTGACAAGACCCGAACATCTTTATATGCGCGTGTTTAAGGCTTTTCCCATGATGTTCTTGTATATTAATCTGTGATTTTGTACGGTTTACTTGTGTTCACATGCTCGTTTATAGCACTTTCCTGAAGCTGTTTGATTCATAACCCTATTTCCGTCATAAAAGCACCACTGTCCAACTATCTATATTATTATGGCGCAAGCCGTAAATTGGGCACGAAATTTGCACTACATAGCTAGCATTGTTTTTTAGCCAGTGGTACCCCGGTAGTGCACAAATCGTGCTGGCGTACGCCAGACATGTCTAACACGGCAGTTTACATTTATCTTGGCCTTGAGCACCGCGTGGCCAATGGGGCGACAGTTTATGCGTGACGTCTCCATGGCGTCATGCATGCCTGGGTGACCTGGAATAGTCCTGCGCGAAAAAGTCGGCGCAAGGTCGCGGACGCATACCTAATAAGCTGAGTGGTTAAAGTCTTACAAAGGGCAGCCCCGTAAACTGCACTGAAGGATCTTCAAACTGGCTTTCTCAGTTCAAAACCCAATACAAATGTAGAATAAAGGCACGCGTGCTGTGAGCATGGGGTAGCCGTTGGGCTTTCTCCCGCATCATCAGCATCATCTACCAATCTAAATGCAGTCTACAAGGTTTTTGACCGCTGTGGAAAACGCCGTGGGAGCCTGCTTTTGGTATTGTAAAACTATCACCACTGTATGGTAAATGAATGCTATGATTCATTTGGCAATCAGTAGCATCAGCCAGCCCCGTCATACTCCACGCCGTTTCCGAAAGAGTAAAAAGCCAGTATTGATATGAATGTTACGCTATGGTCACCAAAGGTCAGTCATACACTGCGCAGTACGTGTTTGGATTGTGCTGTGGTAGAGCACAGCGTGTAACAAAAGTTCAAAGTTCGACATCAATCGGTGCCCTTTACGGCTTCATTCTAACCGTCGTCCATCAGCCGTACAGAACCGTCCCCGTCAGCCGGCCGCCGGGGTAACGCCACTGTCAGACGGGCAGGCGCTTTGCGTCAGCCAGGCGGGGTGGATTATGTGCAGGTACTAGAATCACCACTGGTCAAGCCCAGGCGTCTGGGAAAAAAGGAAATCCAGATCATGCTTTTTTATCATCATGATCATGATCTATTTTGCTGGAAACTGAAACAATACATATCATAGGTAGTATGACTTGATGCTTCCTTTGAAATAACTCGTATCAGAGCCTATTCCGCCAACGCTTGCATCAGACGGTGCAGAAATCGTAAGGCGATCTCGCTCTCTGTGATTAGCTTAGCCTGCTAGTCCCAGTCATTGGCGGCGTTATCGTATACGTTTCTCATTAGTTTATAATTACGTAATTTCACATCATTTCCCGTCACACGTGGTCATGACCGGCTGCGTCCACCCGTATGTTGCCGTCAATGGTCATGTATGCTCACTAGATTTGAAGACGTAAGACTCCTGTTGGTCGTATGCAGGGCCACTCCAGTGTGCAGTGAACTTTAAAAAATTCCCGAGTGCGACTGGTGCGAGCGAGGGCCATCACTATTATGGCCATTACGCAAGGCGTGAAATCTGCAACACACCATGCTGCGGTGTACTGCGCGTTGCTGACTAATGTTGCGTCTCTTGCTGATCTAGAGTTCTGCTCAGCTAACTGTGGGGCGCTAGATATTTCACTCCGTGGCGGGCGTGGCGCCAAGATTTTAGATACATATGTAGACGCGTTAAATGGTTACATGTATGTTGGGAGTTCGGTCGCAAAGGCAGGAACACAAGGAAAAATTTGCGTACGTACGCGTCGTGCATCGCGCAGAAAGACGATGCATCCCATCCACAGAATCTGTCAATGATTCTCAGCTCGCTTTCAGAAAGGGTCAAGGGAGCTAGAACCGGGGGAGCAGTGGGAGCAGTTCGCCCCCTCCCCCCAACTTGAAGGGCCTGTGGAGAGCCTATTTTAGGCATGTTGTTGACCGATTCTGATCTGTAAAGGATTATGGTCAGTCCGAAAGTTTGTTCTGACCTGTCGAGGGGCTCAATCTGGCATATACATTGGCCATGCTGACCAAAGAAGGCATTTCTGAGCCTATAAAGGGTCATTCTGACCTGAAGTAGCCACATTACTGACTTGAGGGCCTATTATAGTCTGTAGGGGACCAACTCTGACCTAAGGGGGGGCCCGCTATGACCTGTAAATGGCCGGTTATGAGCTGTAAAGGGTCTACTATTTACTTTCAAGGGCCTATTCTGCTCATACATGGCTTGACCTGCACAGTATTCCATTCAGGCTCGTAGAAGGCACATTATTGACAGTATATGCTGTGGAAGGTCCAATTTTGGCCTGTAGGTGGTTCAGTCGGGTCCGTAGAGGCCCCATGCTGCCTGTGAAGACCTGTTGCCAACTTTTCAGGGTCCATTCTGGCATGTACAGGGGCCCACTCAGGATGGTAGGGAGCCTACTATTGATTGAAGAGTGTCCATCCAGTAAAGAAGCCATGATTGGCTGTGGGTTGGGCCCACTCCGGCCTGTAGAGCGCCCATCCTGACATATAGAGGCCCTATTTCGGACTATGAAGGGCCAGTATCGGCATGTAAAGGGGCTCATTCAGGACTGTAGGGTCCATCACTGATTGCGGAGGGGCCTTTTTTGGCCTGAAGATGGTCCCATTTTAATACTTAAGCATGTGTCTAGGAACAGGGGGCCAGGGGGCAATGGATCTCTACTTCTCAAGGCAGGGGCCAGCAGTGTTCACCGGCAGCTACTTTTTCAGATTTGATTCGCAATTGGCTTAATTCTTAATGTCTTAAACATGCATTGCCGATTCACCTAGATCGCCAGTCATTTTCCTAAAACCGCACTGGACGCAATTCCTTCATGCGGTACATGGTAACATCTCATCCTACTGTCTACGGCGAACGACGATATCTTATCGGTAAACCAGAGGTTCCTTCGGTAGCACAGAGTCCGTCTTGTCTTTTTATATAGCCATGGACGTGAATGATTTTGCATGACTGCTCACAGACCCTCAGCACATGTTCACGGAGTTCAGGATGGTAGGGACGTATGTCTGTAAGGGATCGACCAGGGGACCCAGCCCTCCTGTTGCCAGAGCGGCAGACGGAATGCACCCGGCGCTGGGCCGAATGACCCTTCAGTCCTAAACCGGTGATGATAATGTGCCGCCTAGTGTTCTTCTCACGAGCCCATTGCCCGGAAATCGTAAGGTGCCTCGGAAGTGTTGAATGGAGTGGATTGAAATGAGGTCATAATGAACAAGAAGGCCAACTCATGCTCGCCAGATAGCCTGCATTCATTACAGAATCAACTAGTGAAACAAATAACATCAGACAGTTTTAGACCTTGCACGCTCGCAATCTCGGGAGCAAGAGCAGCGATGGCGAGGGGCTGCAGTTCTCGTAAAAACCAAACGGAATTTGGCCACTGCGGGCAACTCCTGGCTGCGAGCGCCGTGCCTGTGAGAAGGACCGTCGTGAAATAATGCTTTCAAATGTCTTTCAAGATGGGTTCGAATCGTTCAAAGATTAGACTAGAAAATTTCAAACTGATTTTGAGGATGTTCTCTTGTCAAATTAAGAGTAACAGCAACACAAAAAATAGGGACTCTACTTTTTAACCTCCAGTTCCACCAATAAATTCCAACACCACCTCGCGGTGTGCAGAGCTAATCCGTCATATTTTCTATCCAAAAATTGGACAAAATTACCTGCGTTGTGAAGCGTATTTGCTAGGAACATTAAGCGCATACATAAGATAGTAGTAATAACCTTATTCCTTGTAGAAACACCAGGGAAAGGACATATAGATTAGTTTGATATTTCAGTAACATACCTTTATCGAAACGAGTAGCAGAAGCAATTCAAAATTGCCTGCCGATGATCCTACACGTTTTTCAGGTTTTTTAAACAGCGATCCGCAGTTTTAACAGGTCAACAACATTTAGGGAATCAAGCAAGAAGCAATTGCCAGTCATTACCACGATACAGTAAATATCTAACTAAGAATTATTACACGTGAAAAATGTGTGTTGATGCAAACGACTTCAAGTGAACAGCACCACACGCCACGCTTCACTCACACATGCGAGCGAATTCAAGTAAACGGGCATCACACACCACGTATCAATTATACGTGCAACAGTTTCAATAAAACAGGCATCGCGCATCAGGCGTCAGGCATCCACTCTACAAAGAACGACTTTAAGCTAGCACACATGAAACATCAAGGCACATATTACTTCGCATAATCGGCCATAATGAGCCCTGTACGTTCAGATCTGGTCGCCGACTTTTTATAAGAACAGATTCACTTACTTTCCTGATTGGAGGGTCCTGTGCTCTCTAGCTAACTTTGAGCTCTAAAAGTAGTTGCTTTGAGCTCTGCACGCATTTTTGCGCGTTCTAATTCTCATTTGGGATATGCACTGTATCGTAGCAATGGCTGGCATTTGCTCCTTGTTTAATCCCCTGAATATTAGTGATCTGTAGAAACTGTGGCTCGCTGTTTCAAAACAAATGTTTGAAAAATCGGGTAGGGTTATTGGAAGCTAGTTTTGAATTCACTTCTGCTATTCGTTTCGTTAAAGGCATGTTGCCGAAATATCAATGCATCTATATCTCCAATCTCCTGGTTTATCTACGAGGAATGAGGCTATTGCCAAGTTCTTATCTATAAAAATCGGACGGGTGAAATAACCTGGACTGCTTTCTGAGCACACAAATAGATGTCCTAAAGCCTTCAAAGGTACTTCTCTCAAACGCGTCATCATTTCGTCTGTCCGTCGGCCACCGCCCGACGTCAGCCACAGGACCGACGCTGCGCGGCTCATGGAGACCACAGCGCCGGGCGTGGGAGGCTGCTGTTTGCTGAGATTTGTGAGCGGGCATGTTCAAAACCATGCCATGTAATTTGTCTCAGTAATCGATTCTTGAGCAAACGTGGGATATTTCAAGATGAGCATTGGGTTAGCCATCTCAGAGCAAATTTCTTATCCGATCCCGATGTACAATTTACGTTAAGGGGCTGTTAATATCTCTGAAGAGATCTCACAAAGCTTCTGAGTTCTGTCGGGTTGAGAAAGTTCTCTGAATCATTGTAAGATGAAGAGCGCCAGTGATTTACTCCATGCAGTCGTTCGACGCCTGGTTTCTGCAGTTCATTGATTTATGCAACCAGAATTGATCTCGCGGTAGCTCCTGGTTTTCCGTCTCTGTTCCGGTACGAGGCAAAAATAGCAATAACAAAGGAAACCACGCACGTCGTTAACAAGTGAGCTACATCCAGAGATTTTTGGAGAGGTTTTCATCATCGGGGGGCTTTGTCGACGCTGTGTTTTCCCCTAGCAAGGTTCGTTACATGTGAGCTATACCGGGCGATTTGTCTTTTTTTGGGCCCTGGGATCTCTATCAACACTGTGCCCCCCCCCCCCCTGACAAGACTCTTGCTACGCCCCTGCCTACACACAAGGCAGATCAAGACGCTTACGTTGAGTGAGGAGCAAACGAATGTCGGGTGAACTTATTCATACCCAATAAGTAAGGATGCTTATCCATAAACATGCAGCAAAGTAGCCATACGATCAGTTCAGTGAGTCATTCAGACGGACAGCCGGGTCAGGGCGGTGGCCGCCGACGGCGGACAGGAGCTGCCTTCAGATAAGAAGTAACCGAATGACAGACCTTCCTTCTCTGACTTGGTTTTGTAGATGGGAATCTCCGGTTCGATGGCTTTTTACATTGTGTTGGGCAGTTGCGCATACAGTTTACTAATTGTTTTCTGCATAAAATACTGTGACAAAGTGTTATTTCTTGAAAAACAGCTGGCGAAATCTAGGCATATGAACATTCTGGTGCAATTACACGCCATTGGTTCGCATTCGAAAGTCTGGCCAGCATGTGCTTAGGCCGTAGTTTGCCTGCGTAGACAGATGCCTCCCAAATGACTAGTGTGTGTACCCACTCAGGGCATTTTGCCTCCCCAGGGAAAATAATGCTGAAATGAACGAATAATGTTAGGAAGCTTGACAGTCTTATTTGCCAAATTACATAGAAGAGTCGAAAAAAGCACGTTTGCGTACCATTGGGAAACAGCTGTAACTTGTACATGTACCATACATAGTAACTGAGGCATTCAATTATTTTCAAAACGTGTTAAGTGGATTAAGAGTGGACAATGTCCTCCACCCGACCTCCCCCCCCCCGGCCCCAGTCACCGGGCTTGCTTCGCAGTAAAAGTTTCTTAACCCTGAGCATGGCCATCCCTATTTTTTTTTTAAACGAGCCCAATGTCCGTGTCCTATGGGACTCATTCTGACCTGTAGAAGACCCGGTTTTGAATTAAGGGCCGCTTCCGGGCTTCGTCCCCGCCAAGAATTCGTGTCAGGCCTACCCTGATAAGTGGCGTACTGCCAAATCGTAAACATCATGGCGCTGGTGAAGCTCAGTCCTGTACTTACGCTTTCCACCTAGTTTTACCTCAGATGGCCTAACAAATGCATCGGTTCGGAATACTGCCAAAAAACATGAAAAATGCAAGATAAAATGTCGCTACTCATAGTGGTTTTACATACAATGGAAGTACTATCGATTCAGTACCATGACTACGGTACCATTGCGTGATCAAGACCAGCATTGGTTCACTTTTGCCGGATAAAGTTCGCTCATGCTCCTCGTCCCCTAAAAAGAACTTTGCACGCGTCTGCATAAGTCATGCATATCTTACCGTCGTACGCAATTTCACGGCTTTATGCACATATACATAAACACATTCTGATATCAATGTCTGCCTGCAGCGCTGCCATCCCAAACTCTGAAATACTTTTGTTGAATCTGGCTGATATCATCCTCATCTTTGTGTTATGAAACCAAGCTTTCAGACATCTTGAGCGGCTGCCCTTCATAAAATTTTTTCCCTATTGACATATTGCTTATGCTTTACATACCTACCTGCAAGAGAATATTGACACCTCCGCAATCTTCCTACCCTTAGCTGTGACCAGGCTTCTTTATAACGAGTTAAAAAGGCTACGGTCTTTATTGAACATGCCGAATCCGCCAACGCAAGAACACCACATTGTGAGACAAAGAAGGCTCTCGCCGACTTCTGCGTTTTCAGAGACCCTGGCCGATTCTCTTGGCCATCAGAACAGCGAGGGCCTTTGTGTAGCAGTTAGCTGAGGCTAGACAATTAGGCCCAGAAGTGTAGCTGACTTGACGGCTTTCGATCGCCTGTTCGCGGTGGAACCCAGCGGCGCTGCCGGTATCGATGAGCTGTTTGAATGCAGATATAACGTCTATTGAAAGTCGATGACCGTTCAGATTCCTGGAGATAAACAGAAACCAAGCCTCGTAACTGAATGATTCTAGAAAACCGGGCCCATAGGTTATCGGAGGGAATTGGATGCCAGTACCCCCCCGAAAGTTGGCTACGCGCTTTCAAGTTTTCCTTGGATTGGGGGCGTCAATAGCCGCGTTTACATAGCATGTGAAAAATAATGCAGACTGGCATTCAATTCTATAAACAGGCATGCGCGCTGACCAACGAAAGCGCGCCTTAAAGGAAATGCTCCACATTTGAAGTTATTGAAGCAAGCATGAAATATGACAAAGTAAGCTCACTTTAAAAACCGTTTGTATATCTTTAGTCGACAAGACTGCTCTAGACAGCACATTTTCCCTGTTTAGGCAAAATACGCCAAAATACTCAACTGTTTGATAGCGTCATCGTACCTTGTACAACGCTGTTTAACGTCAGTTAATAGCCTTATATCTGGAAAATGCACTCACGCATGCCAGATATGAACGACCCGATACAAATATTTACTTGGCTTTGATCGCCGCATGACTAATGGAATGTCAGGATTTAAATGACATTATCATGGCGTCATGATATCTGGGTGGACTTTAAAAATAGTTTCCCCGAAGTAGGCTGCACTTCTTCAAGGCCCCCCTCACTTTATAGTAGATCAGAACTAGAGGGATTAAGGCATTAAGGAGGGGCAGGGCTGTAAACTGCACCGAATGGTTTTCAAGATGAATATGTTAATTCAAAACCGCATCAAGCGTGAAACACTCCCTTATGGAACGATCGGGTGTTTAGCTTACATTTAATTTTTTTGGGGGGCTCCAGCCCCCGAGTGAGCTCTTACCACCCTAGCTTAGAGAAAAGTGACCAAATCAGGGTAAAGCTTTTGCTGTCGCATTCTAGGGTCTGTTGTGTATTCTTTTACTGTTCAGCTCCGGTCCCCTTCAACTTATTTTGAAAAGCTACACCGCTGGGACGATGCGTTCATAAATGCCAATATTTAGCCTGCTCAGTTAGTTTCTAGCTACCTTTGATTCAGAAAGGCTTCCTGACAATAGCTCAGACTACCTGCGACAACCGCAATCGAATAAACCGAACGAGTTGTTAAATACATTTTCGGGCAGCCTTGCTCACATAGATCAGACACGAGTGATAGTCTCATTCCTCGGATAAAAGCAGGAGAATGAAGATAAAAATGCGTTGATATTTCGGCAACATGCCTTTATCGAAACAATATCAGAAGTGAATTCAAAACTGCCAGCTGATGATCCTACTCCATTTTTCAGATTTATTTTAAACCTCAGGTCAGGTCCGTACCTCCCTGGATTTTAGCCTGAGCGTGTTTTGCCAAGAAACGGCCTCCGAAAGGGCTTTTCCCTGTTTTGTTTTTAGGGTCTCGCAGGTGTACATTATATCTCAAACGGATAGGGCGCATTGACTCTCCAACATAGGCTATGTCCCTCGCATGCTTTTCATACAGTTAGCTATATCTCAATTCTCTTGGTTTTTCTCCGGGAGAAAAATAAAGAGAAGAATGAGGCCATCACTGTTGCCTTATCTGAACCGAAAGAGTACTGCGAGGTCCAGGGCATGAGCATGCCCCGTCTGCGTGCGCTCTAAGACTCCACGTCCGTAGCAACTCTCAACGTTCAGGCAACAGCCACGCTACATCCGTCAACCTATCAGCGCCGAGTTAAAAGATCTCGAGATTATGGAAGTCTTCAACAAGGTAGCGAGGCCTCTCTTCTGAATGTGGCAACGCTGCCATACTAAATATGGTAGGCTCGCACAAATTCTGCCCCCGCCATGTGCGTCCTACTCACAGGCATAGTGCAATTTGTTCGAAATAAACTCGAATGTATTCGGCCATAATCGACACAGTACGTCTCCGGCACCATAACTGTGTTAAATTAGGCTGTGTTAGTACCATTCTGTCGTGATTTCAGGCCTTTTGGAGTTTTGCCTGCAATCGAGCAGCCTTGCATTAACCTACTTAAACAGGGTAGTGTAGCTCGTATTTGCAACTGTGAAACTTGAATGTAGCCAGTTTAATTGCATTCCATGAATTTGACTACGTCAAATCGAAGAAGCTGGAGGTGGTGTGGACTAATATTTGGTTTAGTACATTCTATTTGGTCTTGGAATATCGCAAAAACGAGTCTAAGCAGGCTGGAAACACTCAGCTAGATTTCATACTTTCTTCCCCGGCGATCATTTGACATTAAATAAGTCATGAATGTGTCGATATGTGCTGCATTTGACATTCATGTCAACCTTTGCCAAAATGGGTCGTTCGACCCAAATATACAGCTAAATGTTTTTTTCCTGCGTTTTGGATCAAACCACGATGCAGTCATTTTTCTAACCGCCATCCATTAACGGGCGACCAGGATTGCCCCTCCCACTATCCCAGCGACACAATGTAGTTCACGTCAACACCAAAAATGATAAACGCAAGTCGCGGCATTGCCTCCTAAGAGGTGAAAGCAAAATAAATAAGTAAAAGAACAATGTTACACAATCCACCACCAGGCTAAGCTAGTCATTAGCAGAAAAAAGTCAGGGAGGCAAAATGGTGGTCGTAGCCAAGGGCGACATAAGAGTGGCCGCTTATGCCCGCCTGGGAAGGTAACTCATTCACACGGAACTAGTATGGCATTCACGCGGGCTGGGAAGGGCAAAAGTCTAGTTCGAGGGATATAAATCCAAGGCTCCACTTTCGGCCACCCGCCAGACTAACCAAGTTTACTGCAGGTGGGCGATCAAAGGACAGCCGCCATCTACGGGGTGAAAATGTATACATAACCACGAGTCACACAGTCACATGCATGTACACATAGTCACACGTTTCGGTGGCCCAACTCTGCTATACTTATGTCACAGTAGAGTTAGGGACGCGCACACACACACACACGCACGAACAGGAGATAGAGAGAGAGAGAGAGAGAGAGAAGAGAGAGAGAGAGAGATAGAGAAGAGAGAGAGAAGAGAGAGGAGAGAGGAGAGAGAGAGAGAGAGAGAGAGAGAGAGAGAGAGAGAGAGAGAGAGAGAGGAGAGAGAGAGAGAGAGAGAGAGGAGAGAGAGAGAGAGAGAGTCATATGGTCCATCAAATGTATCACCAATAATTACACTCGTCAAGAAAATGAGCTTTTGTGAATCTTGATGCAATTTGTTGTTGCCTCAAAAGCATTTGTTATGGGTAGTTTTGGTTGAAATGCTAGAATTCAAACGACAGCCGATCCGCGTTGCAACACGACACCGATAGAGTTTTCGGGGTGAATTTTCAGTAAAGTGACGCCTATTTTTTGCGGTTACCCTTGGGATATCTGCTAGCGTTAACAGGTCGTTCATTTCACGGAACAGGCTCGAAGTAAGTTGATTTAACGCATTGTAGAGATTTGTACTTTACAATATTTCTAATTTTAAGCACTTTTAGGGTTTTTGAAATAGGATCGCAATGCGCCAGCCTATGTTGATTAGCAAAAATTCTAATCGCACGCTTCTGCTGAAGGCATGTTCTGTTTGTGCAAGCTGTGAGTGTAAAACCCCATACGAGGCAACAATAATTTATGCATGGCAAAACGACTGAATTAAAAAGTAGAAGCAGAGACCATGTATCCCAAAAAAGCTTGCGTCGCTTCATCACGCCAATATTGAGGCTAATAACTATAGATCAATGATCAATGTTGCGTTTCCATTTCAAGCCAGAGTCAACATAGATGCCCAAGTACTTCACCTTATCGTATTTTCTGTTAATGGTGATGTTATCTTGATTGCGAGAGAAGGGACAGACCAAGCGAGTTTTAAATGAGTAATTATGGCGTCATCGAACTTGAACGGCCGACCCGGTTATCGTCACGTTTTCAATGAAGTGCAATTTTCAGTGCCACTACTGGGGCAGAAACGTACAGGTTTCAGCAACATTATGGCCAATTCTTTAAAAGCTATGCGTTATAAGTTATGAGATGTCTGTGCCATAAACTATTCGATCAAGGCGTTATTTTTCTGCAGCATCACACAATACACAAACACGTATTCAGCTAAGATGTGGAACACTTTCAAACTGCACGCAAGCTGCACAGCACCTGGCTCAAAATGTTCCAGATATCAATGACCCGGTGTCGAAGTAAGGCGAACAAAACCAGTTCACGGACAGAAAGAAAAAAACACATTAACAAACAAACAATCGCTCCCGATTCCCTTGGCGAATTTCCTTTTGTCCTTACTTCTTCTATGATGTGGCTGTGCTGTGCTGCTCTCTTTTTTCTGTTGCCTCATATCCTGCCATCTCCAGCCCAGGCCCCGACATACCCTTTGACATAGCCTGCAACCCCGACTGAAGGGGAGGAGAGGAGGCTAGGAGAAGGTCGCAAAAACCGCGGTTCTTACGGGTTATTTGGCGAAGGCTGTACAAAATTAATCTTAACCTATGTGGGCAAATTTTATTTCCTCTTCAGCCTTATATACTGCGCCTTGCTATCCTATCCTCTTCTTTTCTGCCCTATGGCCTCTTGTCCTTTCATCTCCAGTCCAGCCTTGGCATATCTTATCTCATGTTTTTCTACCTTGTGCACTATTTTCTCTACTCTACTCTGTTCCCTCTTACCCTGTCCTGGGTAAGTCTTGTTGTGCCCATTGCTTCCCCTCCTCCATCTCCATAGTAGTGACGGAGCCTTTGTGAAGATTGGGGATGACAAACGTGATTTACCCCGTTCTCTGTGCGTGCCCTATGTTTGTGGTATTGACACCTCCAAATTTGCCTGCAGAACGCTTGTTTTTCATATCTTCCCATCCAGGATGCCACCTTCAGGCCAGGTTGTCCTATCTACCATTCCAGTTTGACCGTTCCAATTCCGATTTGTTCGACGCAATCTCAGAGACGTGATTGTGATTACGCCTAGGCCCAATAAAGCCAAACTTTTTCCACCACACATTGCCTTCATCATGCTGCTCAAAATCAATTATCGTTGCTAATTTTGTCACGCCCAGACTTGTTCTGCGCCTGTTTAGTTTTCACGGATAATCTACAGCACCACGTCTATCATGCATGCTACTTTTGTGTTTACTGTCGTCTGTATTCTTGAATGTTAATTTTGTGTCTAGAGCGCTATATGCCTGGGAGCACAGTAAGAAAACTTCTCTGATTTGGTAGATTTTCAGCACTTTTTTTGCCAGAAGTGGCGTTTTCATTTCACCACAGGATCATATCCGCGTCCGCTACTGGAGCAATTCTGATACGACCAGTCTAGTCAGCAAATCTGACTTCATGAAAACGTCCCCATGACGTAATCAAACGATGAGTATTTGGGAATATATTCAACAATCGGTGATATTTTGACACATACAGGAGTTTTTTGCACTTGAAAACATACCAATAGTAAGCTTTTCCCCATCATATATCATGCTTGCATCAATATCTACAAGCGTGGAGTATTTTCTTGCATCATCATGAAGCGCAAACTTCACAATCCTTTCACATGCATGAGCTTCTGAGGTTCTTGCTCCATCTGCTTGGTCTTTGGTGTTATTTTTGGGAGGATAATTGATCACCCACAACTGGCACCATCTCTCTAAGTCAAAGCATCACCAAGCGTCGGTTTTGGTGGTACATTCGTGTCTCGGCAGATCATAGATGAGATTTCCCGCGTGGAAACACAAAAATAAGTGACTGTTGCCGGACGATCGCATGCACCTTACCCGTGAACAATGCGACGCATAAGTGTGTTAGGCGGAGATCCACAGAACCTCTGTTAGCATTTCAGAGCTTGCTTTGACCAGTGTTCAGAGCAGGGTGCGGCGACAACACACCACGGCGACTGATTAGTACGTGACGACATTCAGGCGACATGACCTGATCTCGTGACGGTGGTGGTCGCCCCGGAGTTACTGTTTACACGGTATGTGGAGCTATGAGCGACCGCTGACACCAGGCTGACGCCACCACAGCCCTTGCTCAAACACGTCTAATTCCTCGGTCAGTGCAGTGGGGACATTGCCTCCCCTTATCGCGGGCATGGCTTGTTTTATCAGCAGCTAAACAAGCCATGACATAGTCTGAGTCAGTTTGTTAAAAGACTTGGTTTGTTTCGCTTGAATTAGGATAATGCATTCAATGTTGTTTTTTTACAAACGAGAACCGCCGTAATATTTTAGACCACCGGGACAAGACCAATGAAAATCGTCACTTTTTCGTTCGCGACGATCAGTGCAGAGATCCGGGCGGAGAATTGGTTTACCCGAACTTAAACAGCACTGTTCACAAAGGTACGCTGAACAGCCAGCCTGCTACCCCACGCTAGGCTTTCACTCCTCACCGGCACACGACACTCGTGAGCGGCCACAGTGGGCCTGTGTAAGGTAGGGCACGTGTGTTCAATTAGCAGGGAGTACACGAGCGCCCGTAGGCGCACGGAAACAATCGCTGAATACAGACACACTTGAAACTAGCCAGTGCGTGCTTCCCCTGCCTGCTGCATTTTTACGACCTGGGGACAGGTACGCTCGCGAAACACGTTAACTGAACCCTGCGGGGTCGTCGAACAGCACCAGAACTACATAAACAGTCTACCTGATGAGGTGCCCGCAGGTGCCGCTGAGATCATCAGATCACCTGATCAGCACGGTTGGAATTTACAACTGCTGGCGAGAGCACGGCCGACGGAGCAGCGGTCGTCCGGTAGTCGCGGTCCCCGGCGGCCCGTCCGGGGTCGGCTGCCGGGAACCCGGGTCATGTCAGTGGTGTCCGCACTGGCCCGGGCTGCTAGTCTGAATCCATAGCCAGTGCACTGTGCTCTTGGGTCTTGCCGGTGGTAGGTCACCAGAGGTCACTGGATCATACGTCGACCTTTAAATGCAATGGCTTGAGAACCGGGCTTGACCTATGTCAAACACCGACCTAGGTGTTATGATTGTGGGTTTGAGCGGTGTTGTTGTCGCCTACCATATTCCGTTCAGCTGCTGACCTGATTGTAAAAAGATATGTTCCTCGACTTGTTGGTTTGGATATATTTATGTTTGAAAAAAATATGATGGATGACCCTAATGTCACTTGTATGTTTTTCAAGCGTCATTAGGAAAATTGACTGACGTAGAGGCCTTCCAAAATCGCTTTCTGTGACGCTACGACAGCTACGTAGCTACGAAGCTACGAGCTACGAAAGCAAGTGCAATAAACCCCTTTGCCTGTGTGCTGTCCGAGATAAGAGCGAGATAAGAGGGGCAGGTACCCACCATCATGCCATCCACTTCAGTCCCAGGCTGGTGCTGAGCCCCTGTTAGTGTCAGCGGCAGATGTAAGAGAGGCAGGGTGCCCACGCCACGCCACCCGCTTCAGTCCTAGGCTGGTACAAAGCCCACCAGCGTCACGGGTAGGATGTAAGAGGCGCGGGTAGCCCAACGTCATCGCCACCCGGTTCAGTCCCAGGCTGGTGCCTAAGCCCTGGTCGCAGCAGGGGCAGATGCCTTCCACCGCCAAGGAGTCATAGTAATCCTGACTGAGAACCGTTGCCGTAACCACGTAGTTACTGCTACTTCGAACCGCCGGCCGCATACCAATTCGCTCTCAAGAACGGCCACGTGAGCCACATCTTTTACAATTTTGGGTTGTATCTTAAAATCCTTTACGTGCTGCCGCTACCGTATTTTTGCTCTATTTCGGCAGCTTTAATATAAACTCACGACACCACTGCCTTTCGTCGAGCACCACCGTCTTCAACGCCTGCTTGCCTATTCCTCTCATACCATGATTTTCCCACTCTTTCCTCACAGCCGAGCCTGGACGGAAGCTATCCGTTGGCGACATTATACCAGCGGACATTGCACTTAATTCAAACTAATGGCGTTGAAATCTGACAAAACGATGCCGATAAGTGTCTGCTTCGGACGTAAATTGACTCAGGCAGGAAGGAACGGGGTAGAAAGTCATTCAACAATTCATCCGCAGCTCCGCGGGCAGCATCCAAAACTCTCCACCCGTGACTAGAGAATGGCGGGTATTGCATCTGAAAAAGATGGATGCAACTGGCGGTATGCCCTCTAAATTTCAGGCATGAACACATAATTGGAGCACGACATTGTTGGAAGTGCCTCCATAAAATTCCCTGTCAAAGATGTGCCAGGTTCGTCATCTGACAGCTTCAGTCGGAAGCGACAGAGACGCGCATTTGTAAAGAAGGAACAGCATACACCCCTCCCACCATAAACCTTCGGCTTTAGCTCATGTCTGACGGGTGAAATCCAACTGCAACGATGTAAGGGACCACCGGACCCCGCGCCATATTCCTAACAGTGTGCAATGGCGATGCCAACTGGCAGCGCTAATTGCCTGATGCCAAACACGATCACCGTAACGGGTCCAGACGGGTGCAGCACGTCGGTTCAATCTGATGGACAGAAGCTGACGTGAGCTAGCTCGTGGCGGTAGCTGTAATCGGGTGCCTGTTTCGCTCGACATTGCTGGAAACGGCGCGTTTATTCAGCCAGACAGCACACGGCTCATGGGCAGACGGAGCTGCTGCGCCAACTCGTCGAGACATGCTGCCATCCGTCAGGTCCGTGTCGGCCTGTCTCGGATGACAGCGGAGTAACTTGCCGTGGACTGTCTGCGACACATCTGGCGGCAACGAAAGACACCATCCATCGGCGCACAGCTCTGCACGTCGGGGCGAAAACCTCGGAATCAGTGTCGACCAACACCGCCGCAATCAATGTTGTCTTCGTTCTCTCACTCCCTCGCTTTTTTTTCTCTCGTGCGGCAATGTGCAGCAATAGCCAATTTGCTCCCGGGTTGGTGGCTTTACTCATCGTCACTTCGACCCGGATATCCGACAGCCGCCTGGTATGCCGGTGGGTGGTTCTGAGCCTGATTGGCGCCGAGAGCGCAGTGACACCCTGTCAGCCCGTCGTCGGCTGTCCGGTCCTGTCGATTGCGCTCCGGAGGGCGCTGAGGGGCTGCGTGGTGATCATCCGAACAGCGCGGCTAAAAATACGCGAAGGGCGTTAATTTGACTGCTAACAGGTCTGCTGATCGATTTGCCACAGGAAGTGTCGTCTACGCCGGTGGGGGGGGGGGGGGGGGGGGGGGGTTGCGGTAGATATTTCAGGTCAGGGCTCATCAGCGCATGCTTTGAAGCCTCATGGTAATATAGACCGATCAGATGAAATGACAGACTCTATTTGCTACGGCCCCTGCTGTGGTGCGATGTGATGATGCGCGTGGCGTGGAAGCCGGGGCATGATATATCATGATGTATTTTTATACAAAAACATTTGGGGGGATATTCAGTCATACATGGCCGTGTTTGATCGTCATATGCTAGATAAATAAGTGAACCTGCAGTTACTTCGGGCGTTTTGTAATATAGCACAGGGCCAGGCGAGCAAAGTGTGTAAAAATAGAGTCTGACCACGTGAACACAAAGGATATGAAGCCAATTGCTCCAATCACAGCCACATGACGTCCCTGGCGGCTGACAGTTTTACAGTCCATTTCAACCATCGATCACAGCTGTGACGTCACTGGGAGCAGACGCTGACGTCACCAGCGCTGCCTTCTATAATGGTGGGTCAGCTGATTAGGGAGCTGTCCACCCTCTCTCAGCGCGTGGTCCGTTACGCGTGTAATTTGGCGCGCGTCGGGAGTGCGCTCGAGATGAGTCCATTGACCGGGCGCGGCCTGGCAGGAGCGATTCCGCGCACCCACGGACTGGCGGCGGCACGAGCGATTCCGGCCCGCCCACGGACGTGGCCGAGGCACGAGCGATTCCGGGGCATTGCCTTGCTTTTTCCAACGTATGTTTTCTGTATGTTTGCAACACACTGGCTTGCAAAAATGTTCGCGTAAGAAATGCTATGAGAGCTTGAAACACTCTGGTTAGGCAAAAAATATGCGAACATGACACTATTATCCCGCCAAATTCAACGAAACGTTATGCTATGTCTTTGATTTCTCCCCTATTGGTGTTTACCACTGTGGCTCTTTTCGAGGCGCACTTGGCTTTGGAATGAGAGTATCAACATGGTTCACAGAGACGCACTGATTCAAACCTCAACCGGTGCGCTTCTCGGTAACAGGCCCTTGCCACCGGCTGGGCAAATCATAAACTTTTCTCTTATTCGCAGCAGAAGGGGTGCCACGGCGGTTGCCATGACGACCGGGTTCGCGACTGCAGGGACCAAGTAGTGATGCTGTTATAAAGCACTGACAGCGTTACTTTGAACTCATAGTTACAATTGCTTTTCTCATTATGTCTTGACGGTACTGAGGTGGGCATTACCCAGTGTTATCATTAGGCCCACTGGTCCTGAGGGTTTCACTGCAGTATGTTGAAATATGCCCCAAGGATGGCAAACCTCCTTATAAAGACGATTCCATGTTAGAACATGGGTTCCGGGGCCTCCGGCATCCGGCACAAATTTCGGAAAGGTTTGACATTTATATGGAAAACGGGCTTAGATCCCACACTCTGGGATTTCGCTTTAGCTCTGGCAACCACCCCATGTGCGCGTAGCTTAACGGGAGTGAAGTATGAAGTCCCATATTTGGAGCATATTTTCAAAAGTATACTTCAGTGAGACCTCAGAGCAGTTTACGTCTACATAATAGCACTGGGGTAGTGCCACTGCAACACCGTCAAGACATGATACGGATATCAACTGGAATTATTTTTTAGTCCCAGTTTACGCTGTCAAACGCCTTGTAACGGCATTACGCTTACTTCTACTTCAAATCGAAATACAGAGGCAATTCAGAAGGATTTTGAGAAAACTGGTAATGCTGATCAAACCATACGCGTCTAATCTAACAATAAGGTGAAAATTACAAAACCGTGGCATGGTCCCTCTGGGGGGGGGGGGGGGGGGGGGGGGGGGGGGGTTTGCGGATGGGTGTTGCGAATGTTGATAGGCCAGCCCTTGTCTATCTCAGCGCGGCACTTTGTTTTTTACGTTTTTGTTGCTGTGAAAAGTGCAGCGGCTTGATTTGATGCACACATCCATGTTTACACCTCCAGAATCGCAAACAACGGCTCCACGTCCCCACGGTATCTCCTCCACACCACACCGACGACAGACTGCATGCACTTCTGCCAGCTAGTAAAGATTGGAAGCGGCTATCACCAGACAGCTGCATAATTCCCGCGGGGGGTGGCCGCCTGCGGACGGTGCTTCCCGCAGGCAATCGGAGAGCGGGCCCTGCCCGCCGCCTCCGGGCCGTCGACCGTGGGCGACAGGACACAGTCGACGGCCAATATTACGCTCGGATTGACAGGCAAATCCCGCCAGCACGACATCGCCACCGACGATGCATTTTTTTACCGAGCCATTTATTCGTGAGCGTGCCCGGCGTCCGGGCGTCGATAACGTCCCGCGGAGGGCGCGGCCGGCGCCGAGGGCGGCGCCGTCTCGCCGGGCCGCGTTCAATTATTGGCGGCCGATTTAATTCTGGCGCGAGCGCACGCAGGCGACGCTATTTGCAGACAGCGCGCTTCCGTGTAATCGGGGAATGTGATCCCGCCGCCGAGTCCGCGTCCGCTACTGTATGGAACGCTCGCAGCTGGGAATTCGATCACGCTGGACGTGCGCGGACGCGGGCGCTTCCCTCGGAGACGCCGGAATTTCTCATTCGCTGGTCTGAGGCCGGTGCAGGCCCGGCGATCACGCCAGCCGACCAGCAGATAAGCTGACCGCCTCGTGTCGCAAGCGGACATGACAAGCCAGGCATTTCGTGGTGTGATACGGGCCATTTTTTAGCGAGGAGTTTGTCTCGCGACATAGTATAGATGTGTGAATGGCCACACGCCTGCTTCTTCAGCCAATTAAAAGATAGAAGGTTACGAAAGATAGCGCAGTAGCGTGTTCCATACAGCAGTTTTTATCAAGGTGTTGGTGGCTCGGTTTAACCCCACGGTTTGCACATGGGCTAACCAACACCGCTGTCAGCACGAGCAAACGGGCAGTAGAAGACACGCGACCCAAAGCCGAAACCCCAAATAATGAGTCCCACGCCACGATGGGCATATGGTTACACCCGCAACGGATGCGTAGTCCTGCCCCCTTCGGACAGGATTCCATGGCAGGACACGACATTTACCGAATCTAAATCAGACACGCTGTAACCAAGCAAAACAAATGAACGGCGTATCATCCACAACTTAACGATAGGCCATTCTAAACCCCGCGAGGGTGGGAGCAGTTTTCGCTCACGCCGGACGATAACGTGATGTATATGCCTTGTCACTTAGCCGATAACTAAACTAGGGTCACAAAGTCGCAACATAAAGAGTGATTGATAGGCGCATCCCTAAAAAATCTAACAATATTCAGTTTGAATCACTCAAACAACGTTACAACATAGACAGTACTTGATGTCTTCATCCCCAAAAATCGAACAATGCTCAGTTTGAACTACTCAGGGTAAGCAAAACCATCTGGGCTAGTTTTGCCTTTTTAGCTTTGGAGGAGCTAGTGAACAGACTGCGGCATTCTGGAGCAAAAAGACACGCGTGACACGCGCGATTCACGCGAGACACGCGTGATTCACTCTCACAGCTAGCTTCTGCAAAATAGAGTACTTATTCCCACAAAGGCAAAATGCATAACAAGGCAAATATTCTTGCGTTGCGGTAAGCACCAGAACAATAATGATCGTGGAAAATAATTGGCCCGCGCAGCCGCTCGAAACATGGACACAACGCAGTTTTGTTTCAAAAACGACACTCAAAAGGTAAAATACATTCATGCCGGGAAGTTTAATGCACTTGACTAATAAAGGTAAGATATATGACTGTATCGGCGCGGGGTCGGCGCGCCATTTTCGCCTCAGTAGCGTTAATAACGGACATTTGGCCAGCGTGATGTCTGCCAGCCACGCTAGTCAACCGTGGTCGGTTCGGCTATCAGGGTTGCTGACTTTTTCGCTGTCATGGATTTCACACCGGCATGGCTTGTCAGCGTCGCGACGCTGTTGCGCAGTTAGGGCTGTGACGCCATGATACGGTGATTTGTCATCCGGCTGTTTTCAGGGAACCGAAACATGGTCCTCATTCCTGGATCGTTGTTGGATTCCATTCCATCTGTCAGAGGACGTCACGCGCCCTCGTGGTTTTGTCGCTGGTTGAGCACTTCATGGATTGGATCCAATCCACGGATTGTGGATCAACACGCGGGCCGGATTGGGCCGGATCAGACATTTTCATCACAACATGGATCGGACTGGACCGGCTATTCAAATTTGCCGGCTCACACAGATTGAACAGATTGAAAGCCAATCAATGTACATCATTATTAATAGTTGCTGAAATACCCAATGAAGGCATATACTTAGGAAAAGCCTAGAAACCAATACAGTAGTTTCAGCAGCCACAGTTTTTTAGTTTCAGTAGTTTGTTACAAAAGTTTCAATTTCGAACAATGCTCGAATAGGCTGCGCAGTACATAACTCAGACGCATATTCTTAAACAAGTTTCCGGATTAACAGATCGCATTGTCAGGTTGATAGGACTGAGTGACACCCATATATGCTGCTATGGAAAGCTAATTTTTCCTCATTCATTGCAAGATGACTAAAATGTGTCTGGTAACATAATAACCTATGCAGTAACCTAGTCGCTGACGGGCAGTAGCAATACACTGGGATATGGAGAATGCTTAACAAAACTTATATATAATATATATAGATATATATATAAATATATATATTATATATATAATATATATGTGTGTGTGTGTGTGTGTGTGTGTGTGTGTGTGTGTGGTGTGTGTGTGTGTGTGTGTTGTGTGGTGGTGTGTGTGTGTGTGTGGGTGTGTGTGTGTGTGTGTGGGGGTGTTGCGTGTGTGTGTGTGTGTGGTGTGTGTGTGTGTGTTGTGTGTGTGTGTGTGGTGTGTGTGTGTGTGTGCGTGCGTGTGTGTGTGTGTTGTGTGTGTGTGTGTGTGTGGTGTGTGTGTGTGTGTGTGTGTGTGTGGGTGTGTGTGTGGGGTGTGTGTGTGTGTGTGTGGTGTGTGTTGTGTTGTGTGTGTGTGTGTGTGTGTGTGTGTGTGTGTGTGTGTGTGTGTGTGTGTGTGGTGTGTGTGTGGTTGTGGTGGATCTATATAAAAGTATATATAAACAGAAGAAAAAGCGGATTGAAGGGAAAATAACCCTGATCAAAATTCAATGAAGCAAAGCAATGTGTCACTAATTCCAATCTAACTACATTGCACCAGAACCGGCAAGCCCCGCTAGTGGCCTGTCATTGCCCCTATGTGGGTCGAATCAATACCATATCACTGGTCATCTATTTTCCATCTATGGGTCAGTCTTTAATAAGGAGCTATGTCGGTGGCTTTTTGTACGCACATGAACAATTTAAATATGGCAAAAAGTTGGTAAAGGCCGATCAAATCAACGCCCGAGAAATATGGTAAAAATAACTTAATAATTTGGCAGCATATGGATATGCTGACCGGACTCGGGAAACTGCGGGATCAATCAATGAAGAAATGTGTACTATTTACAAAGGTTGCGTTCCAGGCTGTATCGTTAAGAAAGTGAGAAACTTATTGTGCTGTTAGCCCACATCATGTATAGGAATCCCACATCATTAATGGCTGTTTAACTCAGATGTCTCTGTGCTCAAACCGTGTATAACTATCACTAAAAAAGAAAATAAGGTAGTTCATGTGCTAACGTGTTGTGCCGCAAAAGACAGCGGCGCAAAAAAGAGTCGAACATTGCTTTTTTTATTCCTTCCAATTGCTTTGTGCAATTAAGTTGTTTAGTTGGAATGCTGCCGTTTCCAAACCGATTGTACGATCAGAGCCGCATAGCAGGACCCATGGCACGGTGTGCTAACACCAGCTGAGCTGTTCATCACTGCTTGCCCGTCTCCCTAATTCTGAGCTGAGCTCAACCATCTCGCCTCCGATTCATTCTGAGCTGCCGTCATATCATCAAAATCTTCTTGCCTGGAGGACCCTGAGGCTAACTAAGTCAACAAAAGAAATTGTGACGAGCACGCCGCGCTACCTCTTTGCTCAGCACTACTCGACCGCCGCGAGATTCATCCACCTTCTCGGGAGCTACTCGACGGTGTTCGGAGCCTCTGGCTACCCTCCTGAAGATCTTGTCGCTCCAGACCACTAATCGCGCAAGTTTCCCGTCCGAGCGGGACACGAGTCGATTTCTCTTTAAGGATGGAGTGTACCGAAGCGTCTTACACCAGTTGTGCCTTCTGGAACAGATAAAATATATTTTATTCCATTAGCTTTTCAGAGAGTCAGCGGTAACAACAGTCAATTTTGAGTTTCACCGAGCCTCGCAACACCGTGGCGCTTTGATACCGCCCGGGGTTGATGACAAAGTTTTGCGAAAATACACTGCGTATAGATAAAATCGATGCTAAGAAATAAGGCGCCATACGAACCGGGTTGATATGGTGTCTCAGTGCACAAATAACTGCAAACTATTGTTCCGGGTGGGCCTGATAGTCACGTGATATTAAATTCACAATGACGGTCTTGTAAAATGCAACGTACAAGGCAATGATTGTTGGACAGTTTTACGTTTCTACAGTGTGCACAAAAAGTTGATGCATCGGCACAGCTTTAGTTTTAAAACGGTACTCATAGTGTGAATTGCAATGAATTTTACACACATCAAACTCGTCAAACCAAAGTACGTTTTTGACTCAGCTTAAAAGGAAATGCTTCTCACCTTGAAGAAATTAAAGCAAGTAGCAGGTGCGACAAAATAAATTCACTTTAACTATTGGTATAACTCTTGATTGGAAAATACTGCTCTAGGCACGCGATCTTTATTTAGTGAATATGCTCCTCAACATTCCCTGTTAATTGCGTCATCGCACATTGCATGACATTAACCGAGAGTCAGCTGACAGCCGTATATATCTGGAAATCATGCACACAAACGCCAGATATGAACGACTCGATGATCATATTTTTCTTAGCCTTGATTACAGCGTGGCCAGTGAAATGGCAGAATAAGAATGACGTCATTATTTTATCATGATACCTGGTGACGTTGAAAAAGTATACACGAACACTCAGCACATCCCGCGGGCGTGTACCTCAAAACTAAGCGATTTAGGTCTTGAAAAGGGCAGAGCCGTTGATTTGTAATTGTACCGAATGATTTCCAAGATGGCGATTTCGGTCTAAAAACTCCTACAAATGTGATACACTCCCTTCATGAAACGTGTCAATATGTGCATAATTGTTTCGGTGTATGCTCCTTTAAGAGTGTTCTTCATAATTTTCCTTTTAGCACAAAGTATCTACTAGCTGTCCCAAACTCAGAGTTATCACTTGTCTACATTTGCAATATTTATGGTTTGTTTGTATAACCATTTAGTCTTGGAGCCTCCAATTCACGCTGGAGTCTCAATTCTAGACTAAATATTATGTACCCTGGTTTGTTAAGCTACTAGCAGTTTTGATTATAAAATGCATTAGCTTTTCAAAAGATTAAGGAACAAAGAACAGCTTTCCAGGAGGAAAAATGCAACAGAACCAAACTACACATGCGTTGTTTTTCTCTCGTTATGGTTCATGTGATACGTGAAAACGCTTGAAATTTCCCGATCATTTGATGCTTTTTCATCAGCTAATGCTATGATTGGCTATGGTAAGCACGTTGCGAATGTAATCTGACCCACAACATAATTGGGTTGGATTGAGACAAAAAAAGATCTCACACAACATGTGAAATGTGATATGTCAAGTTGTTTTATATATTGGTAAAATTTCGTCCCTCAAATGTAAGACGCTTGTGATACATGCAGACACACACACCACACACACACACACACACACACACACACACACACCACACACACACACACACACAACA
>NW_023597054.1:27683505-27742270 GCF_011947565.3 Pollicipes pollicipes
GTCAGTGGCCTGGCATTCCCTCTCGGACATCTGACTACGTCCATATCTGAGGTGTCTCTCGTCTCATTCCAGGACTCCGAGTGGCTATGCACAAGTGTTTCGATGTGCGGAAGGCGGCCATCGTCGGGCACATATCGATGCGGACGGCAGCGGCCACGGGTCCGGGTCCGGGTCCGGGTCCGGGTCAGGGCCCGCGTCCGGGTCCAGGTCCGGGTCCGGGCCCGGGGGGACCGGTCCGGCCGGCCCCGTCGGCCGCCCGGGCACCACGGTCGGCCCCCGCCCCGGACAGGTCAGTGGCCAGCGTGTCCCGTCAGCCGCCTGGCAACCCGCGATCAGACGCCGGGTTCAGGTGGCCGAGACGGTACACAGTTCAAGCGATGATGGAATGATGTGCTGACGTGAGCTCAAACCAGGAAAACAGGGATAAAGCTTTTCGAATTCCTGTGCATTCCTCTACTGCATTTGCATCTCGCTTGCTTGACACAAGCTCACTCTAATGTGAAACCGTTGTTGTATGATCTGACGACCCGGGTGTCCACAAGTGACAGGACGCTTGGATTATGCAGCATTCTAGTTTACACAATGCGAGACACTTTTCAAACAACAAAGTACTGCGAATTCCCAAAAATGGGGATTAAAGGGAGTGCTCCACATTTGTGTTGAGTTTTCACTGAAATAGCCTTCCTCAAGACATTTTGATGAAGCTGACGGCTCCTGTGTTTTTAAAACCTAAAGCCGTCTGATTTTTAAGCTTAAAGGCAGCAAATGTGTAGAGTGCTCTGGGAGAGTTTTTAAAGGGCACCTTAGCACTCATGACGTCATAATAACGTCACTCAAATCCCGTCATTTCATAAGCCATGCGATGATCAAGGCCAATAAAAATGTAATGATCGATTCATTTATATCTGGCGTTCGTGAGAATGCTTTCCAGACATAGCGGCCGTTGATTGGCGCTCAGCAAAATATTGCAAGGTATGGTGACGTAATCAAACAATGATGTATCTAGGAGCGTATTAAAAAACAGAGAGATTGTGTTGTCTAGAGTAGTTTTTCCTACTTTAAGGTATACCAACAGTTATAAGTGACCTTGTTGCATCACATCTGACGCTTACTTCAGTGTCTTCAACCGTGAAAGCGCAAGCGCTCTTAACCCTTTAAACCCGTTAACCTTAAACCCCTTAAGCGCAAAAATGTCCACATGCGCCTACCCGGCATTTCCTTCTAAACACCGGCATTATATAGACACTCAAAACTGCGATGAGCTGCCGTTGTTTTCGATTACGGCTTTCAAATCACAACTGAATGTCCAAAGCTATTTGCAGACGTTTGTGATACTGTCGCACCGGATCAGTATGGTTCCGTCAACTCTCGATGATGGATGCATCAAAACACCCTGGAGTACAGAGAAATTCCTTGCCAAGGCAAATGGAAGAATCCTGAAACGACGAACCAGCTAAAAACTAGCGTTGGGAGCGGTTACACATAACCCAGGATAGGTCAGGCTGAAAAACTAAGTAGGCCGTAATGGTGGCTCCGCACGCCAGGCTTCAGTGCATTAGGTCGTGCTCCTGACCAGGAGTGCCATTATCTCCACGAACAGGTAGATGGTCTCTCGACATTAGTGGTTGCGACGCCAGGCTTCAGTGCATTAGGTCGTGCTCCTGACCAGGAGTGCCATTATCTCCACGAACAGGTAGATGGTCTCTCGACAAGTGGTTGCGACGAGGTGCACTACGAGGTGTACGAGGTGTGCGAGGTCGTGAAGTACCTCCTCCGATGACACGCTGACCATTTCCGCTCATGGAACCCATAGTCAGTAGTATCTTCGCAAGAGATTCACAGCCGCTGTCCAATCGATTTGGCATCCATCTTTTCGTATCGACTCCTCGGCCAGCCAGACGTATGCTTATTGCCATGGATGCGAAGATTATGCAGACACATTCTGGGACGCTCAGATAGCATTACATAAGCCGATGGTGCCAAGCTCTTCATATCTTGAAGTCGCCTTGCACTTCTACGCAAACATTTTGGCTGCATGAGATATCATCACTATCATTGCATAACCTCATAAAAAGTGTTATTGCTCGTCACGGCAAGCAATTTTATAACTAGCATCTTATAGAATCATATCTATAGACATGACAATCCTTACGAACTGTCACCGGAGATTAAGGTCATTCGTTGATACCTTACGGCAGAGTTCGAGCAGCCTAACCAGATTCTCTGAGCTTTGTTAGCAGCAACCAATACTTTACGGCATACACAATCGTAAGAATCATGCGTCAAATGCGGTAAGTTCCGTTCAATTTTAAACTGAATTTAGACCGAGCAGCGAGGGCGCACGAGCGGCGCGGGTCTGTCTAGACCACCGACCCGCGGGGCGAGCACAGCATATGATTGCCGTGCGTCGACCGCAGCCGGTGCTGTTCAACAGAACGCTGATGCTCGTGAATTATGGATTCAGATCATCGGTTAGTTGGGTCAAGGCTTGTTTGCAGTCGCAAATAGGCGCCGGTCGGCCGGGCTGGCGCCCAGCCCGCGCCACCGCGGTCGCAAGCAGGGTGGTCTGCGCCGCCCGCACCCCACCTCTGCAGCCCGGCCCAGGGTCAGAGGGAGAAGCAGGGAGGGGGGAGAGAGGTGCTAGGCTAAATAACCACTCCGGAGCTAGTGGTGGTGCAGTTACCGCAAACATAAAGTCCCCTCACGTTCCAACGCGGCTAAGCTCTCGGAATTCAATCCTGGAACCTTGGACTGTGACGCGGCGCCAAGTTTCTGTACGGAACAGCTCTGATGCAGGCACATGCCCCCGGCCGCAGACAGATTTGAGTGGTGAAGTGATTGATGGTCCTTCGACGTTCGACGTTCGACGATATCTAAAGTGGAGCATTCGACCACGTTGTGGAAGCGTTCGTTCGACGACGTGGTAATGAAGCTCGATTGCAATCGACGTGAGCTGAAGAGGCTTCTGTGCGATCGGTTCTGCTCCAATATCACGCAATCACGTGATAGGCATGCATAGCCATTTGGCCTTAATTTGGCAAAATGTACGAAATAAAAACGAAGGAATCACTTGAGCATTTCATATTCTCTAGAGAGTTATTCCTAACCTTTTGGTTGGATAAATCCTCGGCCCAGCGCCCACGTATAGAAGGCTTGTTGCCTGTTGACACCAGCGGATCGTGAAATTCCGGCCCAACGGTGGAATTGCACGGCGAAAGCTTAACGTGCCGTAACGCTTGGCACTGCCCATCCAACCCTGAGAGTAGGACCTTTTGACGTCACATGACCTTTCTCGCTGCCGCTACTGGTCGCAGTCCATGTCAGCCGGAGCCAAATCATGAGCACAGAAACCAAATGTTTAAGCCTGCACGCAAAACTAGCTGATATCTCCCTTCCCTTCCACAATCCGTTCCAATCACGTGGTTGGTGAGAACACCTGCCTTTCGATTCACTGGATGTGGGCAGGGCTCGAGTCGCCTTATGCACTCATTTTTTTGTTCCGGCTGGCATGGACTACGGCAGGTAACAGCGGGTACGATAAATGTCAGATGACGTCAGAGTTCTACTCTCAGGGTAGAATGGCATTGCCGAGCGGCAAGCCCGTTAAACTTTCGCCGTATAGTTCTAACGTTACGCCAAGCGCCGCGGTCGAATGGCGGTGTCATGTCTTACGAGACAAGCACCGTCGAGCGTGGGCGTCGACCCCATAATTCTATTTAATCAAAAGGTTAAGACAAAATATTTGTAAAAATGAAATGCTGCAACTGGTTCCTTGGTTTTCATTTCGTACATCACCCCACATTACGGCTGACTGGTGATGAATGCCTACCGCCCACTCGCCTGATATGTGCACAAACCGACTGCACTTGCTTCGCACATGGGAGCTCGCACCTGCACCAGGGCTGTTCCGCGAAGCAGCTTTGTGTTGCGTTACAGTCTAAGGTTCCAAGATTATTTTCTGCGAAATAAGACGCCCTGGAGTGCAGAGGAACTTCGACAGAGAGGGCCCCTGCCTCGGGAGGCTGTCTGAAGCCGTCAGACTGAGCCTCTGCCACTACCTTCAGAGACCGTCTGAAGACGAGAGAATTAAGCCCTTTTCCCTCCACTGGAGACTGTCTGGAGCTAAGGAGACACCGGAAACCAATCACCAGAGCCCACCAGTGGTCGGTAGAGGAAATCCCTACCCCCTCGAGCCACAGGGGATCCCTTCGTCCTCCATCAGTGCTTGCCTGGAGCCGGCAGAATGGGTCGCTTCTGCCTCCCCCCATCCCTTCCGACCGCCGGCTCAGCCGGAGCCCGCCTGAAGGCGGCGGAGGGAGAAATGTGCCTGCCGAGTGGCCATTAGTCCGGCCCTGCTGTGGACGCTGAGGCGATCGCATGACAAGGGAGAATTTTGCCCATCGATCGGAGGCGAGCGGACGCGCACCGGGCCGGACGGGGCCCCCGCCGCCGCGTTTTACCCGCTGCCGGCCACATTATGGCGGGTGTTTATCTGCGGCGGTCATGTGTCGGCCAACAATGGCGCGTCCGGCGTCCGGCCGGCGGCGCTCGATAGGACCGCTCCCCATCTATCTCCGGCCCGAGTGGCGGCCTTCCCTCGGCGCGCCCGATACATGCCCCGCCCCGCCGGCGCCGCCGGGTAAGTGCCACGCACCGCTGATTGGTGTCGCGCCCGCACTGGCCGCGGCAGGCGTGATTAACATCTACTTTTTGAGGTCACCATCCGATTGGCCGCTGCGTTTGCAGGCTTTGTTAATGTCGTGCTGACAATACGTTTGCGCCTACATCTTCGTACATTTGCCGCGCCCCGCCGTCGTTCACGTCCGCTCGCGTACGATTCCAGATGCCCAACGGATCGCAGCAGCGTCAGTTCGCCACCAGCGGCGTGCACAGTGAGTACATAGAGAAGAGCCAGCCCGACCCCGCCAGCCTGACCCAGAGCCCGCTCCTGCCCGGTGGCGCCGTCCCGCCGAATGCGCGGGCCTCGGCCGCGCGGGCCCGGCCCGCAGGGCGCCCGCCCGCTGCGGCCGCGCATGATGGGGCCACGCGCGCGATGCGGCCGCGCCTGCGTATGCCGCGTCAGCCGGCGCCGCCGCCGACGGTGATGGCGCACCCCGGCGGCGGGCAGGACGGCCCGCGGCTAGGCAGCGCCTCGCCCGCCGCGCGCAGGAGCGGCAGCAGGAAGCAGGTCGAGGCGCCGCGCAGCAGATGGGAGGAGCGCCGCGCGTCGCGGAGCCCGGTGGGCGTCCGACGGTCGGCCAGCCCGCGGGATTCCCGGGAGGTTCGCAGCCTGGCGCCTATCCGCCCGGCTCGCAGCCTGGCGCGCTTCCACCCAGCTCTCAGTCAAACGCTCACCCGCCTGGCTCTCAGCCTGGCGCCTACCCACCTGGCCAACATCCAGGCTGTTATCCGCCCGGATCCCAGTCCAACTCGTACTCGCCCGTCCCACAGGTGGGCTCCTATTCGCCCAACTCCCATTCGAATTCCCATCCGCCGACGTCGCTGTCAGATTCCCACTCGCCCAGTCCGCAGTCCGTCTCTTACCATTCTAGTCCCCAGCGAGAAGATTCGCCATCCATGTCGCAGCCGGGGACAATTCCTATCCACCAGCCGTCTGTGAACCAGAACAGTTTCGAGCCTATGAATTTCCAGAGCAGCATAATTTCGCCAACCTCCCAGCAGGATAATTTACTGCCCAAACTGCACCCTGCCAGCACTCAGCCAAGCATTTTCTCGTCTAGCTCCCAGCCGATAAATTCTCTGTCGGAATGTTCCAGCGTGGCCCACATACCCACCCATTTCCTCCCGGACCCCAGCCCAACATCCAGCCGGGCATGCTTCCACCCGGCCTCCAGCCCCCCAGCAGCCGGCCCAACGTTTCTGCTCCCAGCTTCCCGAGCCCCAGTGGCCAGCCTGTCATGCATCCCGTCGGTTCCCAGCTCTCCGGCGGGCCGGGCGGCGTGATTGCGTCCGGCCCGGCCGATGGTGGGCCAGCGCCAGTCACCACGGATGGCGCGCGAGCGTCGATAGCCGGGCGCGCGCAGCCGCCGGCGGCAGGTGGTCCGTCGACGGCCGGCGCGCAGCGGGCCCACGCCGTCCGTCGCCGCCAAGAAACCGCAAATCAGCGCCGTGGAACGAACGCTCGACAATTTCTTCGGCAAGACAGACAAGCTGCTAGCCAAGTTTGATAAAACTTTGACCGAAAAATTGCTCGACCCGTCACTCACGTCTCAGAACGCGGCGGCGCCAACGCCGGCGCCGGTGGCTAGTGTGCCGGCGCAGCCGAGCATCCCAGAGCGGGGTCTGTTCACTCAGCTGCAGACCAGCCTTAAGGGGAAGGTGTCGGAGGGTCTGGGCGGTCTGCTCCCGCCGCAGCAGTCGGCACCGCTCCACGGCCTGCACGCCGATGTGAACCACTCGATCCAGCAGTCGGCGCAGGCGCTGAGAGCAGCCGAGGGCCGGGCCAGCCCCGCTTTCAGCCGCGCTCAAGTACAAACGGCCGCGCCCCACTGCCACCGCACTCACATTGTCCGATGTCGTCATGTCTTCCGCGCCGGTGGCGGCCGCTCCCTCTAGCCAGCTCAATGAGCAGCAGCAGCAACAGATATTGCAGCAGCAGCAGCAGCTCTTGGAACAGCAGCAGCAGATTGCCCACCTGCAGAGGCTGCAGCAGGAACGGGAGCGGGAACTCGTGCTCAGGGCCGAACAGCAAAAGGAGGAGTATCAAAAGCAACTACAGCTGACGCAGGAGCGGACAAGGGCCTCGCTGGCGCAGGTGTCCTCTGCCCAGCAGCTGGCGACCAGCCCGTCGTCGAGCTTGCCAAAGTCCAAGATCTACGTGCCGACGCCGCTGGTCGCCGCCGCCGCTGGCAAGGTGCAGCACACAGCGACGGAGCTGCTATCGTTCCTGAAGCCGTCGGCGGCAGCTGGCGCGGCTACCTCCAGCAGCGTGCCGGCGCCTCTGCCGCTCCTCCTGCGAACGCCAACGGCCAGCCCCCGGCAGTCGCCGTCGTCGTCGGCAGCGACGCCAGTGGTACGACATCACCTCCAAAGGTGGAGCCGGGTCGCGACACCGATTACGAAAACAGGGTAACGCGCCGCAAACGCTTCCTACAGTCGCTGGCGTCGCTGGGCGTCGACAACGACTCGCCTCCGAGTCCGGGCGAGTCGCCGCTGCTGGCGCTCGAGTCGTGCTCGGACCGGCTCGCCACGCCCTCGCCGATGAGCAGCGTCGGGCGCATCGACGACGACGCGCTCCCGTGCGAGCGGCCCAGCTCGGCGCCAGAGATCAAAGCGCGCTCTCAGTTCTCCAACCGGTTCGGCGTGCACATCCCGGCCGGCTTCCTGGACCTGGCCGAGGACGACCTGGACCTGCGGTGCGCCGTCTCGCGCGTCGCCCAGCGCGTCGGCCGGCGTCCGAGGCTCGCGCGACGGCGCCACCATCCTCTCCTCCTCCATCAAGTCCCCACGCGTGCGCACCTCTCTGCAGGCGTCGATGATCCCGCACCCGCCGGCGACGGCGCCCGCGCCGTCGCTCGACTCCCCCGCGCCGCCGCCTGACTCCCCCTCGCCGCCGCCACGCGATCCGAGCCACGTGATTCGCTACTGCGACGTCGAGAGCGACGACGAGAGCGACGGCGAGAGCGACGGCGAGTCGTCGGGCCCCAGCTCTGTGGTGATGGAGCCCAGCGCCGGCGAGGTGTACACCATCGTCGAGGAGAGGAGGAGGTGGGCAGTCCCACGGCCGCCGACGGTGTCTCGCGGCGCAGGACGACAGGTGAGCCGCCGCGCGGCCGCGACCCGGCCACCTCTCTTGGCCGACTCGTTACGGCAGGTCATGGCCGCTGCATCGGAATGCGCAGGCTACAGGCTGGCCGCCTCTTGAAACGCGCCGCTTACGGAAAGCTTTCCTTTCGTCCAGTGCAGCTGCTTGAATAGATATCGGCAGCCCTTTCTGACGCACTTTTGCACCATGTTGTAATGATCCAGAGTTTTTCCAAACGTACGCTGATTTCGTCGTTGTCTTAGTTGCGTGTTCACCGGGTTTACTGTTCACTGTCACTGGGATGGCTTGGATGCAAAGTTTGCTTACAACATTTCCTGTGATAAGTGATATAAGCATCACTGATCACTCACCGACACTCGCACGTCACCCGAAAGGGCTTCAGAAAGTCACAAACATTCCTAACCATGTCACGATACTTGCCATCCTGAGCATCCATTTCCCATCGCAGTGATGCTTCTACCTTTATGCAGAGGATTATGGAATACAATAAAGTCAGGCGTCCTTTACAGGAGCTATGAGCCATGAATGATCTTAAGTCGACGTAGGCTTTGTAAAGTAAGGCAAATCCATACTTGTTTCTCGCGGTAGCAAAATACAAGGAGCCCCGAAATACCTTTCCTTTTGTTACGGAGGCTTCATGGGGCTAGGATGTGTCCAGGAAAAAAGGAATCGGTCGTGAGCGACAGACGCACTCTCAGCACCACCTTCACTTCAGGATAATCACTACATGTGTTTTCTTTTTCACCACTGGCAAAAGGAAAACGTGACAAATCTTCCATGTGGCATGTGCATATATATATATATATATGCGTATGAATATATATGTATTGTGTATGTATGTATGTATGTGTGTGTGTGTGTGTGTGTGTGTGTGTGTGTGTGTGTGTGTGTGTGTGTGTGTGTGTGTGTGTGTGTGTGTGTGTGTGTGTGTGTGTGTGTGTGTGGTGTGTGTGTGTGTGGTGTGTGTGTGTGTGTGTGTGTGTGTGTGTATGTTGTGTGTGTGTCTGGTTTTACATGCACATTAGAAAAAGTCGAAGCAAACATAAGTGCAAACCTTATATGTCCATTACAATAACATCATTTATTTGATTAATCTAAAAACATACTTTTCTAACTGCCAAAGCCATTTTTAGGCTGCAGTGATAGAACTTCAAGTAAAAAACAAACATTTGCTGCACACTTCACACTTGCCTGATGTAAACGTCCTTAGAACAAACGTGTATATTCAAGATTTGGTATTCCACCATGTGCACATGAAATTTTAATGCTGAGGAAACATATGTAATATGGTGACACGCATTTCGGTTTTCTTAAGCGCTCAAGGTTCTAAACCCTAATTTTCGTCACATCCTCCAAGTTTTGAATGGAAAGGGGACTAAGGGTAAGTAGTTCACTTATTACCACGCAGTGTTCAACACATATTACAGGGCTTGATTTCCGGCTAAACCTGCGGTGTCCAAGCACTGGTTGACCCCCATTGATGTACTCATGAAACAGTTGCGCGATTACGTAAACAGCTCAACCTTTCACCAGCGGAAGCAGTTTCCATACATTCTGAGCCATAGGTCTTGTTCGGGGTTGGGAGAGCGAGGCGACTGCTGGCCTGCTCATTTTGACCTCAGTGGGAACCGGAGGGTGTCCCAACAACGAGAGGATTAGCTGGAAATATGTTTCCTGTTTAAGTTACCATCCGGCTAGCATGCTTGAAATACTACGTTTCTGGCCTGTGCTAGTCCGTGGCTCTGCTCCAACTTGGCTATTGCCCTGACGTTGCATGTGATTTCAGCTGCATGTGACAGCATTGTCGCAAGTTGCATGAAGCTTGATACCCATTCAGAAAACTGTTGAATGAGTATGTCAATTTCGCAATGTTAAAGCGGGTACAATCAACACAACCTGTAGGTGAAAGTGTCCGATATCGGCCAAATACGTCAAAGTAAATGCACATAAAAGCATAATCTACTTCTGTCGTAAATCATTATTTGAAAAAAGCACAATGCCTATCGCAATTTCCGCATTGAATACGAAATGAAATCCATATTTTGACGTCTCGATCCTGGACCTTTTTGAAAGTTTAATGAGGTGTCAAAAAAGCGTCATAATCGTGAAGGTGAGCTCATTCGTTGTGCTTTTACTCTTCCAAGAATGTTTTGGAACAACCAATGCAAGACAGGATAAACATTATTATCCTTGCCATTCAATGACGTTTATGTTTGCCCTTGCGCGACGTGACGATAAAACTTTTCCAGAAATGCTCTTCACAGGTCAATGCTTATCCAGCTTTGGATCTGATCATTAGATCATGATCAGCAGTCAGCTTTAGATCTGATCATTGGATCATGATCAACAGTCAACTTTAGATCTGATCATTAGATCATGATCAACAGTCAGCTTTGGATCTGATCATTAGATCATGATCAACAGTCAGCTTTGGATATGATCATTAGATCATGATCAACAGTCAGCTTTAGATCTGATCATTAGATCATGATCAACAGTCAATTTTAGATCCAACCCTCAGCTAACGCACTCTTTTCAAGTCCAAAATCGAATGAAGTCCATCGGTGCTCCAACTAAATTGGTGTCATCAAAATCATGTGAACGTAAAATTGCAACTAGATAATATATGGGCAAAGTTGGTTTTTAGCCAAATTCAATCTCCAACTCGTTCCGCCATAGTGGGTGAACAATGTGAAAACCCCATCCAACCTCAGCCCGTATCTACGAGCATGACACTGTTTTTAAGCCAATTAAACCACATAAAACGAATGGATTAGAACTGGGAGTAACGCCTCCAAATAAGATGAGTGGCGGAACCGAGCGGGAAAACCTGGCTAACCCTACCCGTAAAATACTTAAGACGGGTCCTCCACTGTTTTGGCCCAGCTTTTTCTAATTTTTGGAGTGGGGTGGTCCACCAATTGAATAGGCAACCGCACCACTTGACCACCTACGTTTTTATTCAAACTTTGATTATTGGATCAATGCGAAAAACAAGCTTCTGAAGAAATGGTTCAAGGTAGGTAACTACATTGAGACAATATGCGCGAGGCTGAGAGCTAAATGGTCCGAGGAACAAGCCCGGCACGGCTTGGCTTTCGGAATTCGGTATTTGTATAATCGAAATTCAGTGTGCTCATGATAAATCGGCAGATGCGAAGGTAAACCAGCTGATAAAATATATAAGAGTGCTTCGATAGCATGCAGTGATTCTCAAGCACGAATGGTAACTGCGATCCCATGGTTCATTGGCCTTCGCGACGTATGCAAAAACACATGCCGCACACAAGTTCATCCCGGTAATGATTGTCTTCCGCAGCATTACTTGTGACCATATAGAACAAACACATGTGTTTAGCACTAGTGCTTTGATACGTGCTCACCGATTTCATGTCTAAGTCATTGATAACGGGGAAAACCATCCCCCCCTACAACCGCGAGAAAAACATCGCATGCAATGATATGAAATGCATATGCAATATGCATTGCATAGAGACCAGAGGCCATAGAGACCAGAGACCATGACCTGGGCACCTAGGGCTTGGGACGCGTTGCTCTAAAGCTTGCTGTGTGGGTAATTTCTAGCACTAATTTCAAATTTATAGATAACAGGAACCGTATTGTGCTTTTACCAAGGACTCTTTTAAGGTCAGGATAGGTCACTGACCGAAAATAACCCAGATCAATATTTTGTTTTTAGGAACATACTGCGTAGCGCAATCTTTGTCGGTCATTCAAATGCAATACTCAAGCAGTCTTGTATGATTTTTGTCACCGTGAACTGCGAAAGGTCAAACAAGGTCACTAACTTAGATGAGTACCAGCGACGTTTTACTTAGAACAGGTACCTAGGTCCTAGGGGACCTGAGACATAAATCGGGAGCTTGACCTTGTTTGGCCATATTTGACCCAAAGGCGGTGACCTAGGAACCCCTCATCTTGACACAAGTGAGTTTATATGCAGGCCAATACACCATGTATATTTGGTGATTCTAGCTCTCTTAGCTTTTGAAATCTTAGGGGATGAAATTGACCCTCACGCGAGCAAAGGGTATTCAACCAGTCACCCGGGCGAATACTAAACCTTAAGAGTACAGAAGCTTATGGGCCTCTCAGCCGGGCCCACACAGGCCTGGACCTCGCTCTAGAACCCAACAGCTGGGAGCTATTTTGCTGATAAGGCGCTGCCGTCACAAGAAGTCGAGAGATGGGCGCTTAGAGTCCAAGTAGAATGGGCGCCTTTGAGCCTAAGTGACGACCTAAGTAGCCAAAGGGTACTCTAAGACCGGAGGGTGGGTGTTCTAAATCCAAATAGAGTGCGTCGTGAGCTCGGGTAGAGAGAGTAGAGTAGCGGGTAGAGGTAGAGAGACTTTTTCCACCGCTAGGTAAGGATGCGCATCGGGCTTGGGCGAAGAGCGCCCCACCCCGACGTAGAGGCTCAAATCATTAGTGATGGGATGCCTTTAAGTCCAAGCAGACAGACATCCTAAACAGGCGTGTAATTCACTATTCAGCTGGGGGAGACTCCAGTCGCCCTCAACTCTAAGTGCTATATGGGTCAAATCCGGGTAAAATGCTTTTAAGCACATTTTGTGGTGGGCTTAGCCGTTTCAGCGTATACGGTCCTCCCAGCCTTCTCTACGAAATAACACCCCTAGTCTTAAACTCAAATAACAGTGCGACCCTTGGCCCCGGTTGAGTGATAGCCCTACTCTTGGCAGAGAACGCCCAAGTGTCACCCCTGGTCATGGCAGAGGAGTTTTCTAACACAAAGAGAGAGGACCCCTAAATCCAGGCAGTGGAGCGCCTAGAGACGTAGGTGTGGTGGTGCGCGAGCATGCAGGTAGAGGCGTGCCCAGCTAACTAACTGGATGAGCGCAGACAAACGTAGATAGAGAAGTATCTGAGCGCATGCAGAGATCTCAAGCCCAGGTGAAGAGGCAATGGAAAATGTAGCTAAAAAGCACCCAGGAACCAGCCCCTCAGCGTAAGAGATGCGGGGGGGGGGGAAACGCAGGCTGTATCCTACATTTCTGCAAATATCGCCAGCTTTTGACGACAAGCATTGTTGTTGACGTGACGTGCTGTTGACCCCGTTACCTCACAGGTCAAAGGGTCGAGGATTTTGAATGGTGCTCTTAAAACCTGATCAGCACTAATTTTTGGCAAAGTCAGCACGCGCGCTAACGGGTGTGGGCGGGTCTAGAATGGTGCAGTGCGTTCGGAGAACGCATAGTTTCAACTTATCCACATCATTTCCAGAGGCCTCTAATTAGCAGCATCGTCCTAACAACAATTCAGCCCGCGTCGCGCGTCTTTTGTCAGGTTGAATATCTGAAAGATACGTGTTGGCGCGCACTTTATGACTCGGGAACCAAGATGGTCATCGGCATTTGGCTCATAGTGCCACTAAATCAGTCGACTGATCCAAGTCCAGTAGAAAAGCCTCAAGATTATGGACATCTTCATTTTGGTCGCGAGGTGGTTCCTTCGAAAGCCGCCACGCTGCGGTTTGGAATATATATATAATATATATATATATATATATATATATATATATATATAATACTATGCAAGTATAGTCGAAGCTGCTTGCAATGATTCGCGGGTGTTTGGCGTATATCGACACATTATGCCCTGTTCATAACCGCGCTAAATTCGAGCCAGGATAGTGCTAGTTGACATGGCTCGATGCGTTCCTGAGATCGCCTGCGTTTTTGACAAGCTGGCGCACGCGTATTCCCCATGTAAGCCCGGGAAGTCTTCATGTTGGCCTATCTGCAAAAGGCCCTCAAGGGCATACTTGATAAACTGATATCAACGCTGGTTATATAAATAGTTCAATAGATTAAGCTGACGACACCTAACATTGCATACTTCTTCTAAAGAGCAAACCATCGGGACTCCGCTCTGAAACCAAGAAGGTGTGAATCTAATTGTTTTATCCATTGTTGACGAAGAATTTATCCACATTTTGACGAAGAATTTCAGCAGCATTATAGCCTTTTCAATTGCCGACACGTGAGTGTGACACCGTATGCTGGCGAGGGTGGCAAAACTGCAGTCTCTGCGTGATTGGGGTGGTGTTGGATTGTGGGCCAACTGGGTAATAGTGCTGCGAAGGAAACGATGGTTATCGGGCAGCTCTTCACTGACAACCACCAATCATATTCAACGCAATTTTAGATATGAGGTCGCTGATACTGCATATCCCACAATGGTTTTCATTCTACACTTGGCAGTGACCGTTCCTTGCAAATGTCCTATATAGGTGGCGCACAATGTCTTCGCCCGCTCTTTTTTCTATAAAAGAGGAACACGGGCACATCGCCACGCCCCTTTCATGGATTGCAACGAATGCAATGGCCATGTTAACGTCCAGGGGTCATGGCGCCACCGGGAATCGAACCCGGGCCCCACGTGGGAGTCCGATGCCCGAACTACCGGGCCATTGCGCCCAGTTTTCAGCGTTTGCACACTGTGTCGCTCTGCATTTCGGCATAATGGGGCGTTATATTTTCTGTAGTAATTTGAGCTGCATATGGGCCTTTCACTGAACTGCGAAACCTTCTCTAAACTCCTTCAAGTGCTATACCGATTACTACATATTCGGAGGATTTATAAAATGACCAGCTCCTCTTTATAATTTCATAAACGGAGAACCAAAACCTCAGAAGCATTCAACATATGCATGCTTTCGTTACCATGTGGAGTGGTGCTGCCGTGTTTGTACATCGCGTTTTTGCTTTTAGTTCGCACAAAGTAAACTGCATCGGCTTTGCGGCAATACGCCTCCGTGCACTATTGTAGCATGATCGTATGGAAAAACTCTGGACGTAATTACAGTCATACATTCCCCTGCATCAGAGCGAATTACCCCAGTGGCCGCAGAAAGCTCATATTTAAACGGTTCACTATTATTCAATTATAAGCAGGCAGGGCACCATGCTTTAACAGTTCTGCAGTCCCACAAGCCACCACAGCTGTGCTTCCGCGAAGCCTTCTTACGTAGCGGCAGCGGAACTCTTCCGCCGTCTCCCGCCGCACTTGATCAGAAAGCGGCCGGTCTTAGCGGCCCTCCCCGATCCGGCCGTGCCCGGCTGTGTCGTGCGCAGCTCTTGAGGGGCGCCGGGCCCGGCTGCGACCGGCGGCGGCACGGCCGGCTCTGCCCGCGGACACGGAGAGCGCGAGCGGACGGGAGGAGCGCAGCGCCTCGCGGATCGCGTGGACGTGTTGTGTGATCGATACCGGCCTATCTCTGGCGCCGGCAGGGCCAATCTCCCGCCACTATCGCGTGCATGCATGTCACTGTGTGAGAGTCGGGGTGGCTAGGCATGACCGTGTTATTATCGGGGCGGTGTTGGACGCCCGCAGAGAACGCCGCGAAGGTTCCGCCCGGGGAATTTGATGCCCGGGAACTTGATTGTCTGATGTAATGATAGGTGCCAGGCGGCATGACGTACCGACAAGGGCTGCAAGCTTCTGCACCAGGATCTCGACATAGGATATTGCATACACAAATAACTGCTAATTCATAGGGCGGATGTGGAGCTTTCCCGCGCTGGGTATTGTCTTTGACCGCGTCTAAAGCGAGGTCGGCGGCGTCTCTTCCCCCCCGCACGCCTCTGATTTTAGCATTTTCGACGTTAGGAGAGCTAATCCCATAAGCTTGGTCATTAAGAAAATGATTCCGGCTGCGAATCTGACGCTGAGAATCTGGGCCGATGGCTTCCCGGGCGGCGGCGACTGCTGCCGTACTTTGCGAGCGATCTCGCCTGCTCTCGTCAGGTGCAGTCTGCTCTCACCAGCGATGCAGCCTTTCAGGCGAGATGACGATTGCGGAAGCAGGTACGCCATGACATGGCCGATGCGGCCGGTGTGATTACACACTTCAAAGCGATCTCTTCTGGTGTCTGTGTTTTGGACAGATGTATGAGCTCCATGAAAACCTTGAGGTGAGTGAATTGGCTTTTGGCTCTTATAAGCGCGGCAGAGGCGCATAAGCGCATGGGCGCAGCAGACGAATGCTCTAGAATGCTTTTCTAGAACGTCGCTCGGATCGCGCCCTTTCCCGTCCCTCCCCACCCTCAGTCCTGCCCGCAATCGATGACGTGCGTGTCTTGTAAGCAAACTTTAATTGCATGCTAGACCAGGAAACAGCGAGGCCTTATGAAACTGGAATGCCTATTGCATCTTGTACGACGTTTACGGTGCAAGCTCGATGCCGCTCTCCGGATGGCCACGGCTCACGACAAGCTGTGGTCGTTTTTAAGGGGAGCTGTCGCAGCCGGATGCGCTCGGCGACGCCCGACAGAGGTCTCAGCTGGTCAGCCAGAGGTCCCTGGAGGGCGCGCGCCCGCCGGACGCCTTGGGGCTGACGTCACAGCCCGGTCACGGTAAGCGACCGACGGTGAAAGCGCCGGCCGGGCGGCGCGCACTCTTCATATTAATGAGCCGCGGCATGCGGCGTCCGCGTTGACCTATTGTTGCATAATTCCTAATTGTATGCGGGCATGGAATGGGGCGTTACATCGTGCTATTACACACTCCTAGTTACATGTCTTAGCCTCATAGCCGATGCATGCGATGGGACAGCGGCTGGGTGACATTCTCTTGCAAAGTACTGCATGGCCGCCTGCCTTCAGTTTGGTATGTAGGGAGGAACGCGCTTCTATTTGGCCGCAAAACTTTAAATAATAACAGCACGCCTTTTAACAATTATGTACGCCTACTAAATATATAAAACAAACGTCAGCTTGTTGCATGTTCAGTAAGCATTCCGACTACAAGCGAGCGTCCACAGCCACTACCCTCCGTTGGCCACGGAATCCTCTCCTGGAATGTCAGGGCGCGGTCGGGGCTCGTTCCTGGGCCTCGAAACCAGCACAAGCGTTCTGCATTTGTCAGTGAGCGAAACAGAGTTGCAGCTTTGCCTTTATCGGAGTACATTCAAGCCCAACATGGTCATCATCATGATACTCACCATAGCATTCAGGATCAGCTGCCGTCGCCCGAGCCAGCCCGGTCTCACAGCGTTCGTGCACTGACGCCCCATCGACGCCCCGTTGTTTCCAGGAGCAAGCGGCAACGCCCACAGCTCCGCCGGCGGGCCTCCGAGCTCGATGGGCGCCGCGTTCTCGGCGCTGCAGTCCTCGTCTACGGCCGGTCCGCTGGGGGTGGTGAGCTCGGCCATCTCGGCGCTGCAGCCCTCATCCACCGGGGGGCCGCTGAGCGCGGTGAGCTCGGCTCTGTCGGCGCTCCAGGGGCAGACCGCGCCGCGCCAAAGCGCTGCAGCACCCATCGATACACGGTGAGGAAATGGGCGACTGCATTATTCAGCTGACTGGCCGGCCGGCCGTCAGGAGTTGCCGCCGCCATCAAGGCGCAGACTGCGCCGGCGGCTGCAGCTAGAGCCGTACACGATCGCTTTAAGTGGCGCTTGGCACGTGGCAAGCTGGAAGTGATGCTGATGGAGGCGGTTCCCGCAGGTGGACCGCGCAGCTGCGCGCCACGTGAGGGCTTTGGCGAAAAGCAAATGGGCGTGCTTGGTTTGCGGTTAAGCCGCACGCGGCGTTCATGTCTGTGCATATGGAAGTTGCATGTTCAGCAGCTTAAGCAAAACTGCATGCCTTATGCATCGGCAGAGGCGAGATTTTCGAGAAATCACTGCTCTCATACCGAGGTGGTCTCATTCTCATTCTGATCCCAAATAACTGGGATAATATTTCGAAGCAGGGGCATCTCGCTGAGCGTCGAACGTAACCAACGATTTACCACTGGCGCCACCGTGTCCCGTGTGAAGAACCAGATAACGCTGGGATCGAAGGCCGAGCCATCATGGAGGTTCGCACAAAGTAGGGTTTATTTTGAACGTGCATTGAGATCAGAGGTGTAGTTTCCTATTCAATTCGAGCAAGAGGGGGTGAGGCCCCAGTCAACTTGAGCTCCAGATACCCCAACTTCGAGAGAAAGGTGTGGCAAATCCGGCAGAAACCCGTTTGTTGGCCGATTTTGCGGGTAGGTTTCATAGCTTTTCATATTTCAGCCCTCTCCTCTCCACTTCCAGCTCACTTTGCGAACTGTGCCCCTAAATGAAAGTTCAAATAAGGTATAATTAAGCATAGTTGTTTTTTAAATCGCCGTCTCGCATTTGCTTTGGGTATAATGCATGCACATGTCAGAGTGGTTGATATTTTGTCAAAGACACTCTGCAAGACACACGATGCTACACTTTTCGATAATCTTGTTTTGCATGCGCAAGACACCGACCGTTAAAGTAAAATTTCAGGTTTGAAGTGTTTGAGATTTAGGTTATTTGGAAGTGGTGTAGTGTACTTTTAAGCTTCAAAAAGTTCCAAACACCGGTCACCACTATAAGAAAGTAATTTTACCTGGGTTCATGCAAGCTCCAAAAATCCCATGACCGATTAAGCACGAAAACTTGCTCACACAGTCTTAGAAATACAAATAAGCTTAGAAACTTAACAGAATTTGCGCAGGGGCATGGAGAATGCACGCATGTAACATGCAGACTTTCTGATTTTTTTTGGATGTTCTGTTGGGAGGGCTTCGGGTTCGCAAAATTTTCCTGCGTGCAATATGAGGCCCCATTTTAACCTCAGCGCAGAGGGGTCTTGTGAAAGGGTTTGACAAAGGCGCCTATCAGTGGCAAGGCTAGATTCTCAAGTATTCCAGGTTATCAATGGTGGCCATAAGACAGCTCACTCCCAACCAGTGAGTACATCTACGTAAAGAGAACATCTCTCACTGGCCTGAGTTTGGTATCATGCCACGTTTCCAGGAGGAGCCTCTTTGGGTTCAGAGGAGAGCCATCGGAAAATGCGGCAACACCCAGGTGCAAGATATTCCTCATAAAACCACGCTGATAAAAATGATGCCAAAAGCTGCTCCTATCTCAAATAAGGCATCCGCACCTCCACTGCTCAATAGGCACCGCTTCAACGCACTGATAAAGCCGCGGGAATGCAGTTACCAAATTTCACTGGGATTCGCATAAAGCCGGTCATTGGCATAACCGATCAGTTTTAACGTAGCAACATGCATGCATCGGAGGCCATTTACTCACATTTGTGTCCGGCAGATGTCCAGAATAATCGAATAACATGATGTGGCTGAGGACATCATGAGTTCTTATGCTGACAATCACAGACCTTCAATATACCATGACTTACTAGTTAAACTAGGGTATCAAGCACTCACTGGGACATATCACGACAGTATAAAACATTTTAAACACAGTGCTCATGATAACCAGATGACCGACAGCGGCACAGCACAAAAATTATGTTACCGCTGGTAACGGTAATGACTAGTGGATTTCCAACATATCAACTGCTTGCTTAATACTGTTGTTTAATCAGTTGTTCTAGGTATACTGATGGTTCGTACATCTCAGCAAACCAACTCATAACACTGAGAAACGAGTAGCTTGAAGCCTTTCTTACCCTTATGAAGTATATCTGTGCAGCTAATTCCTTCCTATGCGGTGGGCACGTGTGCATCCGTCCGGCAGATGTCGCCAGTTAACCGATATCCGGTCCACACCAGCAGATCTATTTGCCGAAATTGTGGTAAGACGCTGGTGACTTTTCGGCGACGTTATGCAAATCATGCGAAATGGCTACCACCGGGCCACTGAATCGGAGTCATTGTTCGATGGGAATCTCAGCTGCCATTATCGTCGACACTATCACGGACGGTTTTGCAAAAGTGGTGCTACCAAATACTGCTTAGCGGATAGCAGAAAGACGTAAGAGGTATACGCATTTTCGGGAAGAGACGCAGGCGGGGATGGGCTTCAGAGCACAGATTAGCTAATGTTCAAGTAATACGGAAATCTAACCTGCAATGGAAAAAAATGAAAAAATATGTGCAGGGATAGTGAGGTCCTTTACAGCCATTTACATTGATATCTTTGCAGCAACTTCAATTGAGTTCCTTTGTAGCAATTAACAATGATGTCCTTTGTGGTAGCTCAAATCAAGGTTTTTTTGCAGCAGCTTGCCTTGAGATCCTTGGCAACAGTGTAAGCACTTCGCCAAAGGGATAGTGGTCATTCCATTTTTGCTGTTGCAATCCTATGAAGATTTTGATGTCATCCGTGAGTGACTGTAGCGGAGACAATTTTTCATAACGTGTGCTATTCGTAACTGTGCCCAACAACCGTGCGAACCAGCCGGCGATGAGAATACATTGCCACGATTCTTGACAAGCAAAGCAGCCATCATTCCGCATCTTCCTTGCCGGTATATCAGGTAGCAAAGGTCATATGGTACTGCTGCACACACGTTTGTGAGTGTGGCTTCTATCATGTCACTTGCATGTAAGTAAACTTTTATAGCATTATGTTGGCTGCACGGTTTTTACTGCTTATGATAGCATATCAACGGTCTCAGGCAAGTACATGCGCCAATCGCAACGCTTTAAGTTGCAAGTAAAAAAAAAACGCACCTACATTACATGCGCCCAGCGGGCATTTGAAGATATGACGAGTTGCGAACATTTACATCATTTGTACCCGGGCCCCAAGATATATCTGGTAGCCTCGTCGTGACGTCATCGTGGGGTTCCTTGACATGCTACAACATTTCAAGCACATAGGTAAGGGTCTTTTTCAAAGGCAGTTTTTTACCGATTTAGAAGACACAGACGGTTTAAACGCTTCAAGCATCACGCAAAGCGTGTGCTCTTCCACAAGCTAGGTACGCTTTTGGTGTCCAATCTCCCGCTTTGAATTGCGTGCCATTTTGTAAGGGGATAACATCGTTAACATAGGTGGCGCCAATGGTATCAACACCTGGTTTAAAGATGGCGCTAGTGCTGTTCATGCGTTTATGATACTCATCCAGTTTCCCTAGAAACCTGCCTCTTGCCTCTCGAAGCATTCTGCGTGTTTGAATGCAAGGTTTGCTTGCTGGAATTGAAGAATTGAAATCTCTTAATGTATTGCGAGATAAATGTTTGTTGATTTGGTTAGGTCACCGAGGCCAAAGCAAGATTCGTGACCAAAACGTCTGCCATTCTGATCTCTATGTCACAGAAAGTGCTGTTACTGTTTTGTTCACCTTCATGTGTGCACCCCCCAAAGTTGACGTCGAAATTAATGTTGGGCAGCTATTGCTTGTCTTAATTGATGCTTTTAGCCCTCTTGAATTTCCCAACTATTTAATACTTGCATTGGAAGTACTTAACCACAGACATCTTGTATTCAAAAGGTATTTTAGATGCGTCTCTTTATGCACCTTTAGAAACGATCGTGATAAGCTGATATGTTCTTGTTGGACGATGTCCTTTTCTCGACGACACTCAATAACGTTTTAAAAGAGCTTCCCTTACTCTGTGCAAATGTGAAAAGGTGTGGCAGATCACACAAAAATATTCGCCTTGTTTGGACAGCATAACAAGGTTAGATACTAGAGTAACGCGAGGCATTATGAGTTATAAGAAATGGTTCGGAGTTCGCCACCTTTGTTTGTATTTGAAAAAGACCCGTCTTTTAACCTGTTGAAAAAACCGTGCTGCATCGTTATGGTACTTGAACACCTTAAAATCACACGTCACCATAGACGATATTACTCCACTCGCAGCCAGCGAAGCTCATAGCGCATCGACATAGGCGGGCAGGCAGTTTGAAGAATAAATCTAGCCGGGAATAATCGTACTTGTGCCAAATGCGCCATATTTTTCGACAAATATAACTTCAGATTGCATGTTTTAGTCCGTACCCCATACTCGTTGCTGTCACCTTTGTAGACAACTAGCAAGGTAGGCTGCTGCAGCTTTCTTGCACGCCTAAATATTTAAGATGGTTTAGGCCGTCACAAAGACCTTACGTATGACTAGCTTTGCGACGAATGAGATGTCTTGGATCACAATGTGAACACCCTTAGACATGTATTATACGCCATACCTTTTCTCATGACGTCACCTGGCGCTGACAAGCGTCCGACACGCGTACAAACGTATGAACAGACTTGTGACACGAAGCTTTACCGAATTCATCGTTATCGTTAAGCACTTCGCATGTATTTCTCATTCACATTCTTTAATCTCACGAAAAATATATTTCCTCACTAGCCGTCGCCACGTTCCCAATGTTGGACAACTTGACAGGCTCCATTAAGATTCTGGAGTTGTGCGAGAAGACGTTATCCCATAACACCCCCGGAAAATGTATTGCTTGCAACAGCAGCCACGTGGTCTTAATCAGCAGCTTGACATGTTGATATACTGTTTTGTTATCGTGTTTCCGTATCGTGTATGAAGGTGGCCATGTTATTGTGTATTGAAATCAAGTTATGTTAATCTAAACATACCACATCAAAATGGTTTGTGGCGTCAGTTTATGATAAGTAAGTTGGTACAAACATCACAGCTCCAAACCAGGCTCACCTACAGGCCAAGCGCACTGGACAGAACATAAAATGACATCCAAGGCGACTTAAGATATAATGGCAACACGTGGCACTATAATGGCATATAATGGCAACACATACCTGGTAAGACAAGTGGCCGCCTGGACATCGGGGTTGAACAGCAATCGCCCCTTGGGGCCCTTTCAAGACACTTTAAAATGTCCGAATGTCTTCATTCGATTTTCACTGGTTCTGGTACGAAAATATTTTGATCGCTCCCTACACAGTTCATAGGCTGGAACTAAACAACACAGTACAAGGCTTACACTTTGAGTTGTTCTTCTACAGTTAGCAATTCGATTGTTCTTCTGTTGTTTTTTGATTGTTTGAATGTTCGCTACTTGGTCTGACTGTACCGAATGGGGGACGCATCGTCTCGACAAAGAGGAATTATTTTCTGGATCACGTCAGTAGAACCACTATTTATACGGTACTTTTGCACACATTCGGCCAGCTACGTGTGCTTCAACAACGAAGTTAGTTGACTTGCACCTGACCACTACCCCTTTGTTTGTTATTTGTCCGGTTGCTTTTACATTCAAGTCAGCGGACTGCTGTTGAAAAACGAGAAGTAAAGAAGCGAAATGAAAAGGAAGGTTTTAGGAAACCTTGATTTTCTCTTTTTCCCTTTTGAATGGTCCGAGGGGGGACGTTGACACTGTGACATAGTGTTGTCTTCTTCCCGCACTATCATTAGTGTACAGATGAAAGTATTGTATGATGATGGTGTTGGCGATGACTGCCACTGCCCTCCCACCTAGATGCGCCCCTTGAGTTATTTTTATTACATTTTGATGACTTATTCATTGCCTCCTCTAGTTACTCGGTGTCATGACAGCCTGAGACGATACGATTTAATGCGCGAGAATGCAAGGAAATCTGCACACTTATGTACCTACTCATACTTTGCTGACCGGTCGTGGGACACTGTCAGTGAGTGGACCCCTCGTATGAACTGGTTTTCCATCACGACTGAAAGCTGCAGACTGCTGGATGGGTGAAAGGGGGCGATGCAGTGACATACCAACCTTCTACTGATGTTTCCATGAACCCTTTTATTCATGCCAAAGCAGATAACTATAGCGGACCGCAGTGCTCTGGAGCTGAATCCGAGGGTCAGAAGCGAGAATAACGTGGTGCAGTAATAGCGCAAAGTTACTGCAGGAGCTGCCTCGAAGTACGATAGATAATGGGCAGGGCACTTCATGGCTATCCGCGCGTGATCTCCTTCAATACGGAAATAAATGGAGATAATTAAAGACTTCCGAAATTTTCGGTATCATTATCTCGTCGTTGGGTGTTGTGAGCGTGAAAGCAGACGGCATGGATCTAAAGGTATGGATGCTCCAACATGTTGAAAATGTACGCTTTCTCCTACCGTCAGATATTGGAAGCAAAATGTGAATACCAGTGAAATAAAAGAGAAACTAAAAAAAAAAAATAGGGAGTGCAGTGGATATTTTACCTTTGCACCAGTGTTGTTTCCTTGCACCTCCAGTGCACCAATAAAACTTTTTTCACCAAATTTGAACGAAGTGGCCGAAATCCGATGAGAAGACAAAGTGGGGAGACGGCCGCAGGTCACTTTCCATTCCCCCCTTCCAACTAAGAAATAGTTCTTCCCGCTTCCCTATGCATCGCTGATGGAATGTCTTCGATCCTTTTGAAATCATCAGCAATGGCGAGGAGGCTAACCTGTAGTTCCCTCATCCCTGATAGATGGCAGTACGCATGCCTCGCGATCAATAGCGGGCACAGAATCCTGCAGCAGCGAGCAAGATCCTAGGAGAATTACTGGCTGGACGGTGAAAAAATGGTCTTAACGCCTCAGAGCGAACAAAATTTACCAAAAATGCGAAATGGCGGATAACGTAAGTAATTGTTGTGAAATGAAAGAAACGGTGGACAGGGTACGGTGACGAAAACTTGAACCACTGTTGTGGCGACATCCGCCCTTCGCGCTTCACAGCGAACCTCGCAACTCCCCGGGTTTCAAGAGTAGCGTGCATGCATCAGCCGTGATGGGGCCAAAGTGCCCCCCCCCCCTCCACTAGCGAAACCCCGCCCGAGCGCCCCTCCAAATCCCGAAAATGGGTCCCTGTGTGTGGTAAGTCTCGGTCCCCAAGGGCGCCATGATGCACGTCGTCTTGCCACGCAATGTTCCACACATCGGGCCTTTCATGCAAAGGGAACTGGTTATCTCTATGCGTCTGTAACCAGTTGGGTCACCAACTGATCTGCTGCGCTATTTACTTGCCCAACGTCTACTTCGATCGCGTGTATGATCGAACACCGAAGTTTCTTCATGTGAGATGTTGTGGATGTGTTAAAGGGAACGTGCCACCCCACCTATGAGTCGTCTTTCGACAACGTACTTTGGTAAAGTTTTATGATCAATTATGTCTAATAACAGCACTGGGTAATGCAACTGCAGCACCGACAGGCCATAATAAGATCAGTCCTAATTATTTTGGAGCCCGAATAACGCAGTAAATGCTTTGTCACAGCACTAGACCACTTTTTCAGCTTAGAGTGCATCCCTAGCCCGCAACAGCTGACGACGGCAAAATATGCCGAGACCGTAGTCGGCTGTTTTGGACTAGAGGCACCACTTTTGACCGTTTCTAACCCGCACATTGCGGCCTGCGGACTTCAAAGTGGCTCCTTTACCGGTGTGAATGACGTCAGTAGAAGCGAATGTTAGGGATTGGAATAGCGGGCGGTACAAGCCAGCTACCGACAAGCGCGCTGATGGAGACTGGAGCCGGTGCGGCACTTAAGACCATGCGGGGCATTTGATTCCTAAAGTCAAAGTGTACTTCGAAAAGGGTCACTGTACTAAACGCCATAGGGAATAAATCAGTGTCACGGGGTAACATTTTGTTGAATTCACAGGATAGTGAGCTCACATACTTGTATATATTCTTGCCCTAAATAGAGTACACCAAACGCTCGTTGCAATTGTTGTAGAAGCATTTGACTCATTAATGGTCTGCAGACATAGCATAACACAGAATTTGGAAAAAGAAAAACTGATGAAAAATAATACTTTCGTAGTGGTGAGCAGGTTTGTGGTGACAGGAGACAGGAGAAAGGGTTTGTGGTGACAGTAGTGGCAGGAGAAAACCAAATGGTTTTCTCCTGTCGGAACGCCTACTTCAAATAGAGATTTACAGTTATTCAAAAGGATTTGGAGAAAAATGATATTGCAGAAGAAGGCGTACGCGTCTGATATGGTACACAGGTCTCTGATGTGTATATATATATATATATATATATATATATATATATATATATATATATATATATATATATATGTATACAATAGGTGACACGCACAAACGATGACATGCTTCATCTTAAGGTAAAAGTGAGACATCATTGCGCACTGTGTCAAGGAGAAGGTCATCCGAAGTCAGTCTATGGCGCTTCACTCGGACAAGTAGTTCGTCATGGGGGTAAGTACCTAGGCAGTCCCCGGACCCCCCCCCCCCCCCCCCTCCATCGGGGCTATACCCGTTACGCACATCGGTGACGCATCCTTTCTCTCAGTCACGGAAATGCACGAGTTAACTGCCGCGCAAAGATATAAAAACGATGTAGGTGTTTGGTAAATATGGTAGAAAATGTAAAGCCTCTTATATGGTTCTTGTTACAATAGGCACCCAACCATAAGTTCGCAAAGGAGAGATGTCAGATATAATTTGTTTTGCAAAACACTGCGAATTTGTCCCGGTGAAATGGCCCAGTAACGAGTGTAAGCTTCCGGGCTCAGGGAGCGAGGGGGGAGGGACACGAGCCTCTTGGCTGTGTCCTTGGCTACGCTGTTCCTGTGCTACAGCACTCGAAATTTAAGCCAAGCATGCCTTTTGCTACATCATTAAGAGCATAGTTTCGTACTGAGTTGGAGGTACTCCAGCCTTTCCAACTCTGCCATCAGTCTGACAACTTCGGAAGACAGATGGTGTCAATTCGCGGAGAAATTGACTTTGCCATGAGCACATGTGTCATTTTAGTCATTTTCATCTGGCTCAGCTCTTACGTACGATTTTACAAAGTTACTCCCCCAGGCATAATCGAACCATTGCATGGTTCTAAGACCTGATAATACAATTTTAAAGTAATAAGCAATTGTTTTCAATGGCTTATGTTATAAAGTTTGAGCACGTCTACCAGAAGCGGAATCTTTTTCGTTTCTCGGCGGAGGATAGTTTGTGCGTTCCATGTTTTTTCAATATTAATTTGCGTGCTTTTTTCAATGTCACTTAATCCGCACTGCAGTTATGAGCAAAACTCGCCATAAATTTTGAGAAACACCCCCCGCCCCGATCGATTGTGAGGTTTAACATGGCGCTCGTGGGCGATGCGTGGAAATGATTGCGTTGCAATCTTAATGTACCCAAAATTACTTAAGCGTACCTCTGTCTAGGACTGAATCTTACTCAGACCCAAATCTGGATGAGCAGCATGTTGCCTGAATTATTCATTACATGAAATATTACCTGATCCCATGATTCACGGCTAAGATGAAGAAATCAAAACGCTATGCAATGCCGATTTTAAGTATTTCCGACACAAACCTCACCGATTTCTAAACCAATGCTTGCATATTCTGGCATATCTCGGTTTCATGATGCTGTCGTTTTCTTACTACCACGTTTCCTATACACGTACTCTGACAATCACGCTCTGTTTTCTAACCATGAAAAAATGGATTTCATTTCGCCAAGTTAGTTCATAATTTAGGACAAACCTTGCGTATGTATGCATGTTGCGTTTTGCTGAGAGCGTATGCAAAGATGAACCGGTTTCAGTTCCAAAGCGAGTTATACAAGTCTGCCACATTTCCCAGTCTAACCAAGTTCTTGGATAAGTCCATTACCACACATCCTCATCGCAGCCCACATAAATATTGGAGGCTGTTGCTATGGCAGCAGGCCTCGCCGGTCGCCGGGCAACCGTTCACCTACGTCATAGCATTGAGCATCACGTTTCCGCTGTGCCTCGGCCCGAACTTGGAGCCGGACGATTATATAACCAATACGTAAACGAGCGACTCCTGTGCCGGTCGCACTCATTGTGTGTTTGCGTGTGTGTGTGTGTGTGTGTGTGTGTGTGTGTGTGTGTGCGTGCATGCGTGCGTGCGTGCGTGCGTGCGTGCGTGCGTGAGTGCGTGTGTGTGTGTGTGAGCGTGGGGGGGGGGGCATTGTCATGAGAGACACGCGACGTGCGATTGTTCTGTATGCAAAGAAACAACAAATATGGCGTGATTGCTAGGCGCCACTGGACGATTAGCCACAAGTCAGGCCTCAGCTACTAGCCCCTAGGTAACTCGCTCTGTAAAGTTCAATGTTGGTTTAAGTTCGCCGAGCTTACTCACTCCGTAGAAGCAGGTGGTATCCAGAGCTTCAGAGCTATAGTGACTGACTTTCTGGAGGAGGCTCCTATTCTGGCCATTTAATTAGGAAACTGACAGTTATGTAATCTACAACGACAAAGGGTACGTAGGTCTATAGCCATTAGCGTTATTGGTTGATTATTCAATGAAGTGGTAAATTTTGTTAGCGTAAGAAATCAGCTGCGGGCAGGGTAAGTCACACCAGGTTCATTCCTAAAGCTAAGGTCACATTCGCACATATGTCGCCAGTATGCAATAGGACACTTAGGACACTTCGCTTGGCCGATGCCAGAGCTCTGCACTGATTAGATCCGTCCATATCTTACTGATTACTTTAGCTAAGAACCAACACGTCCAGAATGATAAGTATTTTTGGAAGCGCGGGCTTGGACTGCATTGCATTTAAACTTAAATCATCTCTAGTGGATAGAAATCGAACGGAGACGCAAGCGGCGCTCAGTCAGGATACCAGTCTCAGGAGTGCACCCATCACCGGAAGGCCAGATCGCTAAACCCGCCAAGAAATCGCCCAGGGTCTGGTTGACATGAGCTGCGCACCAGAGACGTGGTGATACGCAACAATTCAGTACCGTCTCCAGCCGCGCGATGGTGTGTAGGCGGTACCAGCCGTGGAGTTCACGAGCGTCTGCGTGTTGAAGTCAACAGGAGCCGCTTACTCTTTTAGGGCATGGTGTCGCGTGGACAGGACACGTCACACGTCAGCAGTTGGAGGGCTTTTCCTCCCCGCCCCAGCTCGGAGTACCAAACGACTGTCATTCTATCGAAACGGGGGACTCCCGGCAACTCCTGATCGAGTTGACAGGAGTCCGCAACTCCTGGTCGATCTGGAGGCCCTCAGGGGGATGCACCATACATTGTGTCCCTTCCTGACGCAGGAGGTTCCTTTGACGCCCGGGCTCTTAATGACAAAAAAGGATCCCTTAGTGGCAGAGGGTCCAACAATTGGCACAGGGACCCCAGTGCAACTTATCAAGCCCCTGATCCAAACGGGGAAAGAGCCCCCTCCCCTCCTCCATTCGGTAGGCGCTGCCTGGCTTGCCAGACGCTCCACTTTCTAGTGATTGGTAGAATAATGGCTTGCCACTGCTTGGATTGGCCAGATGGCGGCCTGTTTTTGCTGGCTTAATGTCCGCCCGTGTCCCGCGCCCGGGCGAGCGGAAGGCTTTCATTTTCTCCAAAGTGCACCTGAGCGGAGATAAAAAGTTAATTCGGACAAATTTAAAATGTGTGAAATCTGTCGAGCAGGGAAGGCCGCAAGATAATGGGCGCCTGTTTTTAGCTGGAACACCGCGCTGTCAGTTCACAACAGCACAATGACATGGGCTAAATGCGTAATTGAACATCCCTATGCTTGCTGATGAACTATTAGACTTTAGATACCACATAAACACCATTTCATCCAGGCATGATTGCTGGCTGAAATGAACACTGGCAATGTGTGTAACAAATGGCACCGGTCTAATAAACGTTTAACATTAGAACCACGAGGGTTTTGTGCCACTGAGCACATGGGAATTGTAAATGGTGGAAAGTAGGACGATATCCAAGCCATTTACTTGATCTCTGTGCTATAGTCAGTTATGAAATAGCAAGTGTCATTCCAAATCCCACACAATTATCTCATTACAACAGCTTGCTTCGTTGATTTTATCGACACAGCGAGCTGTGACTCGCATTTTCGAGATTGAACTATGCTGGAAATTCGCTGAGGCTGTGGAAATTCCCTGCAGTGACGGGACTATGCACTGCGGATGAAAAGTTGCTCGATGCCTTTCGTTTGATCGCTGTGCTCATTTGGAGTCAAAGGCTCAAGTCTACTACGAGAGAATAATATAGCCGCCTGGCGATGTTTAATTAACTAAATCTTTAAAATGCTATATTGATTAGAACTGTTTGGTACTAGAGACGGGAAGTTCGTCGTTGACGCTGCCTCATGCATACCAGATATCTATGACACGAGCGCAGCCCCAGCATCACTTCAGCATCAGCATTTGCAGCTTTCATTGGGTGGCGGGACCAAACGGTGAAAGCGTTTTGAATGTCTAGAATTGGGTACGAAAATGTTTCTTATAAAAATGGCAAAAGAAATATTGGGGTCATCTTCACTGACTTTTCCTAAAAAATCTGACGATGACCAGAGCTTTCAAGTGTCGGGTTTTCCCAAGATAGCGAATGCTTTGTTGATAACGCCGTTTAACCACAAACTCCTGGTATACTGAAGGTTGCTTATCTCCTTCATGGAAACTCTGAACTTATAGCACCGAAGCAGCAGGAGTTGAAGGTCTTCCTTAAGAAAGGTCTTGAACAGTGAATTGCAATCAAGCTATGCGGCCGTAATTGCAATTAAGTTGTTTAAGCAAGTACTTGTACAGTTTACGACACGCATTTGTCATGCTACTTCATAGAATGTTCACTACGGTGACCGTGCAGTCACCAACCTTTACCCCCATTTCCTTCCAATTATGACATGTCTAATGGGAAGGTCGACAGCTTACTATTATTTTTTTTTACATCGGCTCATCCTGGCAGAGTACACGATTTTTTGTGACAGCCTTTCGTTTGTGCATGTAAAGTCACGCCAGACTGCATTTAACCGTCTTTTTGCGGGTCGGGCCGCCACCGATAAAAGAAACGCGTTTATTTTCGCTGATCGCAGCGATTAAATTTACTATGTTTCTTTGAATTTCACTCCATTCTGAGATTCTTTTACATTTTTCGCCGATTCTTTTTAAATACAGCTTCCCATCGGCTTCGAATTGGATTTGATTCCTCAGCATCAAAACCATCTTGGAATCGACCAAATATTAAACGCAATTGCTAATTTTGACACAGAGAACACAAATCAAAGTGGCCAAAATCCTGGTAAAAGTCAGGATTTGGGGATAGGTTATGTTAATTTCACCGGCACAGCTTCCCCCAACAGATTTTAGCAAGCGGCTCCCTCACTGGTTTCCATCAGTTGCTCGGGCCGTGGAGCCGGGCCGGGCCGAGGCAAGCTTGGCCGGGCCAGCAGGTCCGCGGGTCGTCCTGGAATGCGTCCGGGCGGGCGGTGCCGGGCGGCCGGGCGGCGTTATTGATTGCGGGCCGGCGGCCGGCGCGGCCGGCGCCCCCTGCAGCGGTGGAGCGGGCCGTGCCGGGCAGGGCCGAGGCCGCCGCCGCCACCACCGGCCCGGGGCGGGACCACCGAGCGCCTCGGCCGCCGGCCAAGACGGACGCCGCATGGCGGGCCAGGCCGGTGACACGACGCCGCCGGTCCAGCGACGCGACACCGGCCGAGCAGCGTTCACGTCCGGTCACCATCGATCCCGGGCCGCAGGCGCTGACGGTGACCATCCGAAGCACGCGCCTCGCCGCCTCCACCAGCTGCCTGTTAATGAGGCGTGGGGTGAAGGTCCGTCCGTCGCCGCCCCGCCGGCCGGCCCAGGTCGGGCGGCCGGCGGGCGGGGCATGGTGGAGGGGGGGGGGGGGGGGGGGGGGCGCACTGCGGGCATCGTCGGTCGGGGGCGCGCCGCGGCGGTTGGAGGCGGGCGCACCGGTGCCGACGGCCGGCAGTGCTGAGTCGGAGGTGGCCCGGAGCGGCATGACAGGCGAGACGGCAACATGAAGGCACTCTTCTCAAAGCTGCTGTGAGTGGGCGTGGCCGGCTCAAAGTCCGCTGGGGCGGTGTAGAGAATGTGTCGATTCCTTGTCCGCGGGGGGCAGTGTGACTTTCCCATCAGGGTAGAGGGCAGCTCTGTGCTGTTCATCGAGACGGATTTGGGCTCTGAACGGCGTCCACCAGGGCTGAGGGCGGTTCTGTGTTGTCTGTCAGCAGAGTGATGGCGTGTCAGCAGAGACCGATACAGAGTGTGGCTCTGTGCTGTCCACCAGGACAGAGTGTGACTTTGCTTGCGGATGAACGCAGTGTGCCTATGTGCCCGCCGCGGACGGGGTGTGGAGCTGGAGATTCTCAGCATTTTGGGATTTAAATCCCTGGGTAGGTGAACTGGCAGAGGGGTCAATTGTTTGGATTACCATTTTTCCCTTGATTATTTACACCAGACGAGGATATGAGTCCGAACCATAATTCCGTCCATGACGCTAATACCTCGTCTCAATCTTTACGTAAAACTTTGAGTGGACTTGGTTTCGGGTTGAAGCGAATACATTTGGAAATATTCGAATCCTTGTATGGAAACCTCTAACTAATATAATGGGATAAAAACGAGTACAGGTGACTAAGTCTGTTGCAGCACCAGCATTTACGTGTTCCATTTAATTCCCCGAAGAACATGTGAGCATGCATATTATTGGATATTTCTAATCATGTCTTTAAAAAGAGTTTTGACGGCTTGTTGATTTTTGAAATTTGAATCCTGATTTTCGGTGCTGGAATCCTGGTTCTTAAGATCCGACGTTTTACGGAATTCCAATCTATTCTAGTCCATTTTCATCCTGCGAATCTTAATCCTCAGTCACAGCAGGAGGTGGCTCTGTCTTGTCGTTACAGTGCTGCCCTGTATTTTCCTTCAGGACAGAGTTTAGCTTTTTGTCGTCCGAAGCAGGGTGTGGCTCTTTGTCATCCATCAGTACAGAGCGCGTGCTCGTGTCTCGTAACAGAGTGTGACTGTGGGTTGTTTATGAGAACAGAGTATGGCTCCATGTACTGTACATCAGGAGAGAGTCTGCCTCCCCATCCGCTGGGGCAGGACGTAGAGCTCAGGATAGCTCAGAGCACGTAGCGCTTGAGTGATGCCCTGCGTCCGTCGGGATACTTTTCCGGTGCTGTGTGCCCGGACAAAGTATGGCTCTGCGTCTGCTGGAATGCATATGTCTCTGCTGTTCACTGTGCGAGGAAGTGCGGCCTCTGTCCACCGATGGTGGAATGTAGTCTTTGTGTACGTCGGTGGTGGGAGTTAAGAGCTGCGGGTCACGTGACTGTCACGTCACTGGGTCGTATCTGGTCTTCGGCAATGGAATGCGGTGGCGACTGGAAGAAGCACGGAGCTGCGCTGTCTCTGCGAAGTGGTTCGGATGGCCTCGGGCTCTGAAAAGTGAATGAGCAGGTCCATTACCTGGGGTACGTTTACGGAGAGGAAATTGGTTGATATCGGACATGATACGAACAAGTCAGTTGCTTATTACTTATGAGCACTGCAATACGATACCCTTTTACACAACACGTCTCCATCCGCGAGCTCTGATTGTTTTTGTCGTCTCATTTCACTTGTGCAATGGCTCGGCAGTGTCCATGAAAGTACATTCCTGGCGCAGAATCGGTGGGGAGGGGGGGGGGGGAGGGGTCGATAGCATCGAATGGCTGTGACCTATAAGGCGGTCGTAGTGATAGTATCGGACGTATCGCGCTTGTACCGGCCGTGTTGTGTGCCAGCGAACAGACGTCGGGTGCTCAAAACATCACGATTGTTCCAAAAATCGGCTGGCAGCGGTATTGGCAGAACAAAAGTACTGGAAAACGTACTAAATGCGGTGTGAAAACGAACAAATGCAGACTATTCACGTCACAGTTCATACCGGACGAATTATTACCTTATTCGCTGACTATACTGCACACCAACATCAGGAAATGAATGGCTTTATAAGGCTGTGAACTTATCACGAACTTCCATTACCCAGTCCGCTGGTTTCCAGCAAACTGGCATATAGAGTATAACACACTGCTCAGAACCACTCAAAACTCTCCTAACCATGAACCGTCGCATACCAGCTACAGCGGACGAACTGGAGAGACTTTGCCTGAAAGAGGATATCGTTTATTTTAAATTTATGAGACCTACTCTTCATCTGGGCGCACCATATTGATGGTACTGATGCTAATGACGCACTCCTGTGAGTTTCGACACCAATGTGCACCGGAAAATAGTCGCATTAAGTATAGTTATCACGAGGAAAACAGAACAGGCAACAGCTGAAACCGACATGGCATGTATCCGATGTGACATATTTGTGGCAACGTATGTCATATGACCATGTCGCACTATCGAGAATTGTCTGTAACATGTTCACTGTCCGTTGCACAAGCCACTTTTATGGAAGAGTGACTTGCGCAACGCACTGAATAGTAGGAAGGGTGCGTCAAAACTGACGCCGTCAAAATCAAAGCATTGTGACGTCACCAAACGGCCGTCGATCCGAGCGGCAGACGAAAGCTGGCCCGCCCTACAGCAAAGCTATGCGGCACAGCATAACACCTCTCCGTCGGAGGTTTCAGCCCGGTTTAGCCAGCTCATCTGCGCGTCCACCAAGACTGCGGCGAGGTACAAAAGGCTCATGATCATGAGAGCGAAGAAAACACTGAGTTCTACCTCTAGCCTACTTACCGCGTATATGTTTCTTGGTTAGGACATGTCTAAGTCTACCGAAACACGAACTAGTGTTACTAAACGTACCTTCCAGTGACTGATGGCTTCACCTTGTCCATGGGCCTTCGTAAAGTACTGGAACTACCTTCGTAAATTGTGTGGACCTGTCGCACCCCAGCATTACGGCGTTCTTTTGTCCATGACCCATCACCTGGCTGGCTCGCGAAGCTGCCGAGCAGGGCAGGTCATACGCCACACGTGCTGCAGTTGATGTAGTTTCGCTGACTATACTTTTACCTGTTTTTTCATATGGGCGAATAAAGAAGTGGTGGCTTTGAGACCGGATTTTTAAAGTTTAGTTTGTTGTAAAGGCCCCTAGTCTTTTACCGCAGTGAGACTGATACCAGTAAAAGGGACTGGGAAGTTACCGGTCGGCTGTTGCTGGCGAATTCTCGTGGGGTGGTGTCTGGAACGCGAACTCACATAGTCTGTCACGCTGGGGGCCAGATGTCCAACACTGTACAAACTGAGCTACGGAGACAACGATTACGATTGAATTTGGCTGATTGAACAGCCGATGTGGTTGTTTCACTTTTCGTCATTTATCGACGCGTACAACTGCTGAGGTGACTATTGCTTCAAACGCTTGTGGAAACCGGGCCAGTGGAAGTTTGGCGCGACGGAGATAGTGTACGTATCGTCTCTGTTTTACAGGCCGAACCCCACTGGGCCAAACGACAACATGGTCCACGCACCAATGAACAACGCCACTGGAATGCAGAGGTCTATGCCCAGGGTGAGTACACCAACCCTCTTTTGGATGCAGATTGGTGCCAGCAAACGTCTGGGTTCTTTGTGATACTTAAGTATGCTGACTGTTATGTGGATCATTTGGGTGTGGGCCGCAGCCGTACCAACGCGGCCACATCCTCACGCTTTTAGGCCAGATGCTTTCGTCGTGGGGTTCCGAGGGCTTCTCTGACCTGAAGTCTGCCAGTTGTTAGGAACCAAAGCAGACACACCGCTTCATAAGAAGATGGCGGCGCTGCAGCATGATGTGTCTCGCAGTGTAGAGCATGGGTGGATTTTCCGTGTTGTAAGCTATACCATAGTACCAGTGGACCAAGCGCGATTGGTTGAAAAGCATCACTACCTGTAGTATCCCAGCAATAGACCACGTGGCGCGGCAAGAATATGACCGGTGGTGGACAAACCGTGTTAACAGAACTTCTTCATGTGTAAATTTCTTGCAGCAAACATTGCAAACGTTAATGAGCAGCCAATATTGCAAGCATTGAATTGGGAAGCATAATTGCTAAGCGTTATCATATTACTACGTAGGTTAAGATACGTACGTACGTGCGTATCGGATGTGGTACTCAGGTGTAATCAAAAGACTGTCGTCGATTGCCACAAGACGTAATTGCTGCCCTTCCATGACGTTCGTATGTGTGCAAGTTATTTAGGATTACAGCACGGTAAATGGTGGGTCCGGAGTCTACAAACCAGGTCATGTCTGCAATGACCTTATGGTCACCAATTATGTCAGGAGTTAGGAGTAATGTGCAAGGGTTCCGACAAACTCGCGATCGCTTCTCCTTAAAAAGATAGCGTAACCAAGTTACGTACATGCTGTCACGATATTCTTACCCTGCATTTATGCATGCTCTTCATTGAGAGACCTGATTTACGGCGATTGCGGTCTTTGCTGGATGAGGCCAAACAGGTTGAGGAGTGACACATATACGAGTCGTTTGATGTTTCATCGGAATTTTGAATAAGACAGCGTACTTTTTTATTATGGGATTACTTTTGCCAGAGATCAAAACCAACGTCAATATCAGGCACGATCACATTGCACGTCGGGAAAATAGAACCAAATTACGTATGCATTTCGCAGAATCTTGTCAGCAGTTCAAGAAAGCATTACTTTCATGCAGTGATGATTTGTGATAAAATAAACTACTGTCACATATGATCTGACGTGGCCATAACATATCACATAGCTAGGAGCTATTTAAATGAACTTTCGAAGCGGCGTAGGTAGCTATTCTTGACTATTGGCTTACACCATCTTTGTAAAGCAAATGTATATTATATATATTATATGTATACATATCTATATATATATCTATAAGCTGACTATTATGGCTTCTGGTCCAACCCTTTACGCATATCCGACGCTGAAAATATGTCTTTGAACCCGAGATATGTGGAAAGTATTCTTCGTTTACCGGATAATCATTCTCTGCATGCATATCTTAACGCCACATATGGCCTGCAACATCGCACGTGATTGATTTATGCCGACATAAATTGCTAAGCCGTAGGCGAAATGTCTATAACAGCACGGAGACCTTCAGATATGAACATTAATATCGCGTTACAATGCCAGCCCTATATTTGGTCTGCAGTTCACGGCATAATCAACAATGATACGATACACCAGATGATGTGTGGTTGCGCAAGTACAACTTGAGATGAGCCTGAAAACAGTTTTTCTGACGTGAAAGCCTAATTTTCACCGCATTTAATCAAGCCGTGACAAGGGCAGCGAAGCAAGCTATTGATCTGCCGCAAAATAGCACGAGGCCAGGGTAACCTGAACCTGTGGCAACAGCTTCATGCGACGTACTAAACCCGTTAGCACCGTGGAATGGTTGTACAACGAGATAAATGCGATAAGGCGAATAGCACAACTGATTCGGCGACTAGAATGGCACTCACAGCGCCGATTGAGTTCATGATGATGTGTGGTGAGTTAGTACAGCACGAGTTAGCACAGCACGGGTTACTACAGCTTCGTCAGGCTAATTCTCTTTAACGTGTTATAGTGCTCTTTTAGTGGTATTGCGAAATTCAAGCTGCTGATATCCATATTGTGGAATTTGCTGGCAAAGAGCAGGTGAACTCATTTTCCTCCCAGCTGGTTTTAGAGAGCAGTGTTCGTCATAATGTATTAATATATGTTCCGACCACGCAGTGACGACATCAGTGTTGTAAAAACACGTTACACGCTACATTATGATGATATCATAAAAATAATTGTAGCTCAGACTTGTACGGACACAGAATACAAGCATTCCTCTATCAACACTCGCCCGGGCAGCCGGTTGACTCCACTTTGCTCCGGCGTGGGTCAGTCTGAACCCCCGCTGAGATCTCAAAAAGCAGGAGAGCTAGAAACGCCAAATTTACATGGCGCATTGTCCTCTACGTAAACTCACTTATTCTAAATGTGAAATTCCGAGGCCATCGCCTTTGGGTTGAATAAAGCCAAACAAAGTAAAACTTCGGATTAGTGTCCAAAGCGCTACCAGACGTCCTCATGCACCAACCTGACACCTAGATACCTGTTCTAAGCAAAAGATGACTGGTGTTAATTTACAGCTAGACATTGTTTGGCTTCTAGAAGGTTATAGTGACCAAAATCGTAGGAGATTGTTTGGATCTTTGCATTTAAATAAACATGAAGAATTACGCAAATAGGTAAGGTCCTAAAAACCAAATGTTAACTTGGATCATTTCAGGTCAGCGACCTATTCTAACTTTAAACAAGTTCATGGAGGACGTCAGCTGTAGTCCCTGTTCTTGCTAAATTCGACATGAGCACCAGATGCTACCTCACACAGTTTGCTTTGGAGTAAAAAGCCAGGTTGGTTTTGACCTCTTTTTGACTCTCGAATCTGACCCCACGTCAGAAGAATTTGTTGCCATCGTAAATTAAATTAGTTAATTGCCTAAGAAACAACCTCCTTAGAAACTGCATTCGTTGACAGCCTTGCTCGAAATTGCCTTCACTCGCACCTCACATATTCTGATGCAGCTGTATATCATGTCTGCAATGTCAGGGCGCAGTCGCAGACTGAAACCTGATTGGTTAAATCACAGGGTGCAACCAGACTGGTGAGCAACAACACTTTCGGCGGTAACGACAGTGGTGCGTGCCAACACTCGGACGTAACTCAAACCGACATTTGGGTGATATTTTGTATAGCCTAAATGACGCTTGCACTCGAGCTTGACAACGTGAGTAGCTAGAAGTGTCAACAACGTTACAAAGTTTGAGTGTTCCGAGAACAACACATATTGCGCCTATTTAAGATGCGTGCTGGCTGCCATCCAGGTATACAGTCTATGAAGATATTTGGGCGTGATTTAACGAATAGGTCATTTATCTGCCCCATACGATGCATTCATTGCTGCTAATTACCTGAGCGACATCGCCTGAAAAGATCAATGACACCTATGCTCCTACATGCCATTACATTCTCACTCAGCATTGGTTAAGCGCTAACTGATGCAGGATCATCAATGAAGCCTGAAGTATATCTGGTGCCTTCTAACAACATCAAAAAAACTCCTTCTCGCAAGTCCTATTTCACGTGCTTTATGACGCGATCTGATCAGCTCGATCGTGACGAGCATGTAGGGGAGCCGCACAGCAGCCGCGCTGGCCACAGTGGCGGCTGAGTGACGCCAGCTGTGAGCCATGGCAACCGGGCGGGGGTCGGAGAGCTCCGGAGCTGGCGAGGCGCGCTGCAGCCGACCGCGGCCGCCTATCGACCCGGCCGCGGCGGCGGCCGGCGGCGCGCCGCCCCCATCTCTGGCGGCGGCGGCCCGCGGGGCGCCGGCGGCTCCGGAGGGCGCCGCAGCGTCCCGGCGGAGTCGTCAGCGCGCCGCCGGAGCCGCCGCCGCCGCCGCCACCGGCACCGGCGCCGGGCGCTGCTCAGCGCACGGCGTATTGATCAGGTGGGGGCGCGGCCGTGCTCCGGATCAGGGCTCCGGCGGGCCGCCTGTTGTCGCACATCACCGGGACAACGGCTGGCTCCGCGTCGTGACCGCCGCTCCATCCTCAGGCGGCACGTGCATGTCCCCAGCCGCCTGGCCTCCGGACGGAGCGCGGCGCGACCGGCGGCGCGGCCGGTCCCGCTCCTGGACGCCCCGGGTTGGCGCCCCTCACATCGCTGGACCGTGACCCACGTCGATGTTAGACGTAGGCAGCCACTGCAGCTTGGTGTTCCTCTCTGTCGCCATTCCCTTTAGAAGATGCCTGTGCTCCGAGACGTCTTGTCCATCCCAGGGTAAACCTGTGGTGCGTAGTCGCTGCATGGTTGTTTGCACCTCGCACACGCACTGGATGTTTCCACGGCGCTGCTGAGAAGGGTTGCTGCGTGCCATTCTTGGAAGTGAAGGATGTTCCTATGCATTCCGTTTGCAGGAGAAAGGTTCTCGGCCGAATTGCTTCGTCGAACCGGGCCCAGTGTTCAACTGCTGGAGACGTTAAGTATATAGGTGTGAGAGCGCCATTACTGGAAAGCTGGTCGATCTCCATGAGTGCGGCGGTTGGCGGAAGTCTCCTCAGGTCCCGCGAAGCCGAGTCCTCTCACACCGAGCTATTCCCTAACGACGTCGTACCACGAACGGAGAGCGGCGTGGAGCACGCCCGTCCTGCCACCTCACGGGGGCAAAGTGGCGAGTTTACTGCCCGCACACAGCGGGCCTGCCGGAGACCCCGCTGCCTCCCCGCCACTGACGCCACGCTCCGTCCTTTCAGTTCGGCCTGGCGGGCGCGGGCGGCGCATTCGGGCCGGGCCAGGCCGGGCCGGGCGGCCAGTTCAGCCCGCGGCTGCCCAGCCCCGTGCCGCCGGCGCAGGGGCCGTTCTCGGGCGGCGCGCCGCGGCCGCCGCTACACGGGCCGCAGCCGTCGGCGTTCGCGCCGGTCACGCCGCAACTGGGCGGCCCGGCGCGCGCCGGGCCGGCCTCGCCGCGGCCCCCGCTGGCCGCCGGCCACGGGCCGGCTGCGGCGCCGCCGGGCTTGCAAGGCTTCCCGGCCGGCACGCAGGCTCTGCCGGCGGCCGGCAGCCGCGGCTATCAGGAGGCCGGGGTCAACCCGCCGATGGCCGGCCAGGCCGGGTATCCGGGCTCGGCGGCCGGCTACCCAGCGGCGCCCGCCGCGCAGGGCTACCCACCATCTGCCAGCCAGGGTTACCCGAACGCCAGCCAAGGGTACCCATCCACCAGTCAGGGCTACCCGGCCACCAGTCAGGGCTACCCAACTGTCGGCCAGGGTTACCCGGCCGCCAGCCAGGGCTACCCTGCTGCGTCAGCCGCCTTCAACCCGCCGACCTCCAGCCTCCCCACTGCCTCTCAGGGGAACGTGCACGCCACACAGGCGTTCCCGGCCACCTCTCAGGGGTACTCGGCCACCTCGCAGGGCTATCCCGCCGCCTCGCAGGGCTACCCCACCGCCTCGCAAGGCTACCCCACTGCCTCTCAAGACCACCAGGCCAGCTCGCAGAGCTACCCTCCAAACCAGCAGGGCCACCCGATGGCCGCCGCGGACGGGTTCGCTGCGGCATCTCAGCCCTTCTCCGGTCCGACTGCCGCGTACCCTGGCGCGGCTCAGGGGTACCCGTACCCCGAGCCGTCTCAGGGCTACCCGGGGCAGACGCCACACGCTGGCTCTGCGTTCGGACCCGGCGCGCCTCTCAACGGACCCACGCACCACCAGCTCGGCAACAGCGGACAGCAGCTCCAGAGGCAGCAGCTGTCGCACGCTCAGCAAAACGAGAATATGCTTAACCGAAATGTTCAGGTGAGGTTTGACGTCCAGCGGAGGGCGTTGGGGACAACAGAGGCGTTCGGGACAGCGGAGGGCGTTCGGGACGTTCGGGACGTTCGAGACAGCAGAGGGCGTTCAGGACATTAGAGGGCGCTCGGGACAGCCATTTGGGACAGCGGAGAGCGTTTGGGACGTTCGAGACAGCAGAGAACGTTCAGGACAGCGGGAGAGCGTTCGGGACAGCCGTTTGAGACAGCGGAGAGCGTCTGGAACGGCGTAAGGCGTTCGAGACAGCGGAGAGTGTTCGGGACAGCGGGGGCGCTCGGATCAGCTGAGAGCGTTTGGGACAGCGGAGGGCTTTTGGGACAGTGTGGGCGTGCGATGGCTTGTTCATTGGCGCTACATTTGGTCTGATCCGCATCAAATCACGGTGGTAAGGCCGCCTCTCAACCGGCATTCAACGGCAGTGGCCTTCGTTGATTGCTTAACGTGCGATCGGGGGTCACGCCATCCGGATCGACAATGATAATCTGTTTACAATTGTTTCGGAATGACCCATGGGCGACTTAAACGCCACTTTCTTGCTGTCATTCTGTCTTGTACTAGTGTCCTTGTTGCGTCGTGCTATTCTGCTAACCGTTTCTTTTCTGTCAAGCGTCAGTAAAAATTAAAACGTTGCTCATGGTTGTTTTGCAATTTTGCAAGTGCCCATACACACATATAGTTGCAGGGGAAATTTCACAACCATGCGGCAAAGTCTCAAAACGTATGGCGGCAGGTGCAATAGGATTTTCATTTTCCATTCTGCTCAGCTTAAGCCAGGTGATTTGCTTAAACATCAACTGTTCCGCTGATGACCTATGCACTTACTTCGATGGATCATTGCTGCATCGCTTGTGTCAAGAAGTATCTGATGTTATCACGTCATTGGGAACTGCAACTTTGTATCGTTCCTATGTCTGTAGAGTTCGTAGTGTCACTTATTCCGCTTTGTCATGAAGTTCACTATAAATGTGCTATTCATAGCTATATGTAACATGCTATACATACGGATACGTAAGATAAGTTTTCGTTGGTTGTTTAGGGCATTAGCGAGGAGCATTATTCACATTGATAAGACAGTAGTATTGGCCTTATTCCTCGGAGAAACCAGGAGAATAGAGATGTAGTTAGGTTGATATTTTGGCAACATGCCTTTGTCGAAACAATAGCAGAAGTCAATCAACAACAATATCTTCTGCTATTGTTTTGATACAGGAATGTCGCCGAAATATCAACCTAACCATATCTCCATTCTTGTTGTTTTTCCGCCGAAAAAGGCTAATACTACTGTCTTAATTTTTTAAAAAAGTTTTCGTTGGTATCAAACTCAGGGCAATAGACGCGCTGCAATGACTTTTTCTCACGGCTTTCGAACCTGGGCCAGCAAGAAAAGACTTAAACCTTGCTAGAAATATAGCTCTACGCATGCTGCTACTTAAGATTGAACCAGAACCATCTTTTGGAAAACACCCCAGCTCAAAATTCCGTTCGCACCACATGAACCATTTCAGAATCTCCATCTACTGCGTCGTACCAAGCACCATTTCATGTTTCACCTCGAACTTTCACACTCCTTTATTTCGTCGTTAAATGACATCTATTGAGGCCCGATATTGCGCGGCGGCGGAGGTGGCCGCCGAATGGCTGGCTAGGGATCGGGTCGGCGCGCGCCGAATCAGCCCAGACTTACGTCGCGGTAATTCGTCCTCCGGTCCGGGAGCCGCGATATTAACCGCCATAAATCGGCAGCCGACGGGACGGTGCTCTCTTGAGATCGGCGGCCGACGGGACCGTGCTCTCTTGAGATCGGCGGCCGACGGGACCGTGTTCTCTTGAGATCGGCGGCCGACGGGACCGTGCTCTCTTGAGATCGGCGGCCGACGGAATCGTGCTCTCTTGAGATCGGCGGCCGACGGAACCGTGCTCTCTTGAAATCGGCGGCCGGCGGGACCGTGCTCTCTTGAGATCGGCGGCCGACGGGACCGTGCTCTCTTGAGATCGGCGGCCGACGGGACCGTGCTCTCTTGAGATCGGCGGCGCTCGGAGCCAGCTCGAGAGCAGATGGTTGCGGTCCGGGAGGTCTCGCACATATCTCTGCGATTGTGGAGTACAGCCCTGGTCTCTGCGACTGCACGCTGCCGCTCTCTGGTTGCGTGCCTCTGGTTGGTGGCATCCTCCAGTCGCACACATGCAGTAGAAGCTACTCTCTGGTTGGCACCGGCCTCCATGTGTACACATGCAGTAGGAGCTGCTCTCTGGTTGGCACCAGCCTCCAGGCGCACACATGCAGTAGGAGCTGCTCTCGGGTTGACGCCAGCCTCCAGGCGCACACATGCAGTAGAAGCTACTCTCTGGTTGACGCCAGCCTCCAGGCGTACACAAGCAGTAGAAGCTACTCTCTGGTTGACGCCAGCCTCCTGGCGCACACATGCAGTTGCAGCCACTCTCTGGTTGGCGCCAGCCTCCAGGCGCACACATGCAGTAGGAGCTGCTCTCGGGTTGGCGTCAGCCTCCAGGTGCATGCATGCAGTAGGAGCTACTCTCTGGTTGGCCCCAGCCTCCAGGTGCATACATGCAGTAGGAGCTGCCCTCTGGTTGGCGCCAGCCTCCAGGTGCATACACGCAGTAGGAGCTGCTCTGGGATTACGAAACTGCAGTCGGAGGGTGGCAAGCATAACGCTGAGCACAAAGCCGACATAAGGGCGTGCGACAGCGACCAGAGTCGACCTACAGGCACGCGACAGCGACCAGAGCCGGCCTATTGAAACATAGCAGCAGTCTGAGTGGAGCGCGACACATGCCAGTGGTCGGAGCTGGTCCCTGGACATTAAGCTGCCATCGGAGCCGGCCTATTGAAACATAGCAGCAGTCGGAGTGGAATGCAACACATGCCTGTGGTCGGAGCTGGTCCCTGGACATTAAGCTGCCATCGGAGCCGGCCTATTGAAACATAGCAACAGTCGGAATGGAGTGCGACACATGCCTGTGGTCGGAGCTGGTCCCTGGATATTAAGCTGCCATCGGATCCGGCCTATTGAAACATAGCAGCAGTCGGAGTGGAGTGCGACACATGCCTGTGGTCGGAGCTGGTCCCTGGACATTAAGCTGCCATCGGAGTCGGCCTATTGAAACATAGCAGCAGTCGGAGTGAAGTGCGACACATGCCTGTGGTCGGAGCTGGTCCCTGGATATTAAGCTGCCATCGGATCCGGCCTATTGAAACATAGCAACAGTCGGAATGGAGTGCGACACATGCCTGTGGTCGGAGCTGGTCCCTGGACATTAAGCTGCCATCGGATCCGGCCTATTGAAACATAGCAGCAGTCGGAGTGGAGTGCGACACATGCCCGTGGTCGGAGCTGGTCCCTGGATATTAAGCTGCCGTCGGATCCGGCCTATTGAAACATAGCAGCAGTCGGAGTGGAGTGCGACACATGCCTGTGGTCGGAGCTGGTCCCTGGACATTAAGCTGCCATCGGAGTCGGCCTCTCGGGACATGGCGGCTGCGGAGACGGTATCTGGGCAATGACTTGTCAGCGCCTTGTGCATGGGATCATAAAACGGTCGGAAGTCCGGTGGCGTGATATTTAATCATGAGCTAGCCTCGGACGCCATGGCTGTCGTAGGAACGGGCTCCTTGACACATGATAGCCTAGTGGTCTACCGACGTCAGGCGAAGACTTGTAGTGCCTATTCAGAGGATGTGCAGATCTCTGTTCACGCCAGGGGCAGACACATTTGCTAAGGTGGCGCAAGCATTGGAATTGATGATGGCGATCGTTATCTGCAATACTGATGCTGACAGTGTGGATTCATAACGGCAGAAATTGGGTTTTAGTATTCCAGGATATTTTGGCAAGCACCAAAAACATCCAGAAGTCATTGTGTTAAAAGGAGCACATGGCGAAAACAATATATGATAATGAATATGTAACAACAAACGGAGCAACATAGCAGTAACAAGCCGTTTCCCATCTCTGCAAACACACGATGCACTAGCGGTGGAGAATTACCCTATTTATTCGTACGTCGTCCACACGCCGCCCTAATGCCGCATGCGCAGCCCAGCACCAAGGGCTGGTCGAGTCGCCGATGGTTACACCGCAAAACATGCTTTGTGAAATATCTTATTGTGATTATATTTATTATCTTATTTATGATGCCATCTAACCCACAATTTGACAGGCATAATTTGGTTCGAGGTAATCAGAGAATCGGTTAGACTGGGTGAAACATTGTGGTCTAGTTCTTTCTGATTATGCTCTGTGGTGTTCACTGAGATAGGCAGGAGCTTCTGCGACATACCTGTTTTTGTTTGTCAGATTTTATATCTGCTTCATTTCATATATCATTGGTCCCTGGTCGCAGCGCTGGGCCTTTATTTAGTGCAAAAATTCGAATCGTCACTCGTTGCAGGCAGGCAAAGGCGTAGCGATGCAGCAACGATCTGCGCTACACACAGCCTTCCTTACAGATCTGTGCGCGACGATTTGTTTTCCTTTTGTTTAAGAAACGTCGAAAACGATTTGTTCATGTCGATTTGATTCAAAACTAACATAAAAACGAGCATGATAAGCACAAAACCTGCCCGCGAGCACCAGCGATCAGGCCATTGGTAAACAAAATGTATGGTGGTGAGAATTTTCTCCGCCATTTTGGAATATGACTGACGCCAGTAGAAATTAACGTCTGTAAGTGACACGGCGAACGGCGTACGCAGTTAAGCGATCTTACTGAGCACACATATTGGGCAAATCAAAGCGAATGAAGAATATGGCTTTCTGAGTGGTGAGATAGGAGTCCGACGGCGTTTCTCCAGTGCAGTAGGTATTTCAAATGACAATGTTGACTAATTCAAAAGATTGAAAAAACTGGTGTATCGACCAGGGGCGTAGTTTCACAAAATGAGCTGGTGAGGGGGGAAATGAACAGTGAAACATTACCTAACCCACCCCAAAGCATGCCAACAAAGGAGTTTCTCCTTAGAAGTGACTCTCTGATCTGAAGCCTCCCATCCCAACTTGATAGGACACTACATCCTTGTTATGACCCAAATCAGTCGTATCTGATCTATGAGTGAAAAGTTCAGAAAACGTGGCATGCTCCCAGCCATGTGCAAAATTAAGGACTGTTGTTCCGTAATGTTCTTCATGAATCTTCCCACCTCGTGATTCCGGTGGCAGCTGTCGACACTATGAACGTGGCAATGTACAAGATTAAAGAGTGTTGTTCCGTGATGTTCTTCATGAATCTTCCCCACTCGTGATCCCAGTGACAGGTGTTGATACTCTGAACGTGGCAATGTACAAGATTAAAGACTGCTGTTCTGTGATGTTCCTCATGAATCTTCCCCCCCCCCCCCTCGTGATCCCAGTGACAGCTGTTGATTCTCTCAACGTAGCAATGTACAATATTAAAGACTGTTGTTCCGTGATGTTCTTCATGAATTTTCCCCCCTCGTGATCCCAGTGACCGCTGTTGACACTCTGAACGTGGCAATGTGCACAAGGCAAGGTTGTAACGCCATGCAGAGCATTTTCATAAAGCTTTGATTCAATAGGTAACGACTGCCAAAATTGTGATCATGTAAAGAACCAACAAGGTCATGCGTAGCCCAGATCAAAACCGCACGCAGCTCTGTACTGGAATTCCTTGCTGAGCATGGGATGACGACAGACAATATGCTGACCAGATGCCTTCTGTGTGTGCGTTTACGCGTGCGTGTGTTGTGTTTAGCGGGACAAGGTTTTCATATTCCACTCAGCCGAACTGCAACCACAATTATCCAGTTAAGATAAATGCAAACACAACAGTGATAATTCACGGAGTAGTAAAGAAAATGATGGACGCCCAGTGTAGCCAACCAGCCAGACCGGAAATAAAGGACTGAAACGTGTTTTGGACAAACTGTGGAAACTAGTTTCTCCAGAGCGATCCAAGTATCTTCCGTGATTAATTCGCCTCTGCATCAAAGCACTGCCGAGCCAGCCAGCCACCAAGGTCAGCAACCAACCCGCCGCCTCACCTTTCCCAGGGCTTTCAAGCGTCGACGGCCGGTCGGCCGCCGCAGCCGCTGGGACCGCAGTTTGCCGCCCAGCAGCCGCAGCAGCTGCAGCTGGGCCCCTACCAGCGGGCCCAGGGCGTGGCCGATGCGGCGCACAGCATGGGGTCACCGTACCCGGCCGGCCAGGCGGCGACCATGGCGGGCCAAGCACTGCCGACCTACCCGCCAGTCACCATGGCGCCGGGCATGCTGACGCAGGCGCCGCAGCACATGATGAACAGCGCCGGCCGGCCGCCGGCCAGCAGCGCCAGTCAGGGCCCGTCCATCAGCGGCATGCTGGCCGACTTCAGCCGCGCGCTCGGTCAGTACTGCTCACTCTGTGGTACCGTGCCCAGTCAGCACAACCCGCTCCGTCCGCCGCACCCGGTCAGTGTCTGCCGTGCTCGGTGAGAACGGCCCGCCCGATTTGCCACACGCGGTCCGTGCAGCCCGTTCCGTCCGTTGCACGCGGTCAGTACAGCCCGCCCTGTCTGCCTTACGCGGTCGGTGAGGCCCGCTCCGTCTGACGCATTCGGTCAGTAAAGCCCGCTCTGTCTGTCGTACGCGGTCATTACAGCCTGTTCTGTCTGTCGTACGCGGTCAGTGAGGCCCGCTCTGTCCGTCGTACGCGGTCAGTGAGGCCCGCTCTGTCCGCCGCATCCGCCCAGTACAGGTCGCCATGTTTGCCACGCTCGGTCAGTACAAACGGCTTAATGTTCCGAACTCTAGCGTGGGTTCTGTAAGAGCTAATATGGGCTTCTGTCCCCGTAATGGACACCAAATGACCGCTGGTGTTTGCACGCTCTACGACCGAATAACCGCTATTCCGCTACTGAAAATGTTTCTAGGTGTCTATCGGTGTCGGATACTCTGTGTTTAGTGCCTCAAGTATCTAAGCCATGCAGCAACACATTCAAAAAAGTTTATTTGAATAACTACGCGTGTTTCAAGGAACCTTCAAACATAACAAATAATTCACTTGCCTGGAAAATAAGGGCCCAAGCTTGAGAATAGACCTGTTCACGGTGACGTCTCAGTTAAAACGGTTCAAAAAAAGGGAGAAGGGGGCGGGGCACAGAGGGCAGAAGCAGCATGCGCGAGCTGAATATTTGACTGCCTGAGTGATCCCTGCCCAATCCTCTCATCTCCGGATCACAGACCAAAGGGCGGGCACTTGTGTGAGGTGAATTCATACTTAAGTGCTGTCTTTGACGGCATTTCGGTTCACAGTAATGGCCTGCTCATATCCGCGGCACAAACCTATCACAATAAGTTACAATACCCACGAAATAGCGCTTTGCAACGATGACAGTACAGGAAGTCTTCTTGGATTTTATGCGAATTAAGCATGATAGACCCAAGGCATTTTGTGCCAAGCACTTCGCGTTAATGGACATTTCTGGCAGTGCATTTACGGAAATGCTAAAGCGCTCTTAAGGACGCCGTGCCCCGAAACACTCAGGACGGGGTTGAAAAACCTTGAAATGAATAAAATGCTATTACATTCTGCAAAGCCGACGTGGGGACGACGGCGACAACGTGACTTCAAAGGGTTCTTTTGAAAACGTTCAGGGTAAGTGGGCATTATGTGTGGAAAATCCTTGCAGTCAAATTACTTGCGCGTAATATACGATAGCAAACACCCGTGGTGACCGTAAGGAAAAACCGTGTCTGTCTTGGAATCGCTATAGTTTATATTGGACGACAGGACGCATTTTACTCGGAAAGAAACGTCTGGGATTGTCTGGGAATGTTGTGTCCCGTAATGATGGGGTGCTGCCGTTATGAATGTCTTGGAACGCCGTGCCCTGTAATGATGGGGCGGTGCTGTTAAGTGATGTCTGGGAGCGTTGTGTCCTGTGATGACGGGGTGGTGCTGCATCAAGTCAATTTCGGTCACGGCCACGGAGCAAGTTCTCTGGAAGGATCCCGATATGACTTTCCAGCTCACCAGGGGACGTATTCAAACCGGTGTTTACGTAAGGCACCGATAATGCCAACATAGTAAACACACCTGGAAAGGAGCCTGCAGGCGGTATTATCATGTATTGATTATAAATCCCCACTAGAGACGTTATGGTTTGGCCAGGCCTGAATGCATGCTGTTATACCACTCCCTTACTCGTATCTGCTAGATGAGCCACAAATACCACACACAAAGAAGAATGAAAGCCCATAACGGCCCCCAGCTGCGGACCATAGAGGATCCGTGAGGTGCCATGAAGGAAAAGCATGCAGGGAAGGTTGGAGGGCATTGGATGATCAACGACAAATTGTCAGCCTTTACGCCTGGCGAACATATGAGGGCACTGACACCTGCGTTCACCGCCAAGGTGAAAGACGCCTTTGAACTTTGAATGAACTTGTTCATTTTCCTTAAGAAAGTGGACAAAGACGTTATGCTATTTCTACAAAAATGCAGTACCCTACTCACCCTTACCTAACAATTACTCCTGTACATTTGCGGCCTGCCGACCGACGCAGGCGGCGCTGTGTAATCTGTCGGGGCCCCGCCCTCCTCCATCTGGTCGGCTGTCGTCCCGCCCGAGCTGAGGCCGGTCGGCGGCCCGGCCCGGTCTGCCCGGCCGGCCCCGTCGCCGTCTCTACGCGCCGTCGGCGTCGGTCGATGCTGGGGCCGTCAGTGGGCCGCGGTCCAATCGCCGCCCGCTTCGGGTCAGCAGCTGGCCGGGCCTGCGGGCCGTGGCCGCCGCCGGTCCTGCCGAGGCTCGCCACTCACGAGTTATTGCTGAACTTAGTCGGAGGGCACAGGGCACGACCGCGAAACACGCGTGGCGTAACACAGCGACATTGCTGGGGTTCGTATGGAGAGGTCTGAGGAGTGGACGCGTGCTGATGATGCTTGGTGGGTCAGAAATCGACACTTGCCACCGTGCGACCCCCCCCCCCCCCCCCCCGCCTCCCTTACCGGCGTTCGTCGAGTGTCTCTGACGCCATTTAGCGCTGGGAGGCAGGGCCCTGCATCCGATGCATCTTCGATCGCCAGCAGACGCTGCTGGTGTCATGTCCGCCGCCACCTCCTGCTGGTAACGACACTCATCAATTAGCACCCGGCTGTGGCAAGGCCCTCCCGTCACCCATCATTCCGCACACCACTGACTTATGTCGGGATGCATGTCAACCACCCCGTCCTTCTGCCAGGGCTGCAGACAAACCCGTCGGGTGGAAAGCGTTGTTGGGCAGAGTTGTCAGTTTTGCTGTCAGACAGCTGCCTTTAAATACGAGTTCATCCAACTCCATTCTCTCTCTCTCTCTCTCTCTCTCTCTCTCTCTCTCTCTCTCTCTCTCTCTCTCTCTCTCTCTCTCTCTCTCTCTCTCTCTCTCTCTCTCCTCTCTCTCTCTCTCTCTCTCTCTCTCTTCTCTCTCTCTCTCTCTCTCTCTCTCTCTCTCTCTCTCTCTCTCTCTCTCTCTCCTCTCTCTCTCTCTCTCTACTCTCTCTCCTATCTCTCTCTCTCTCTCTCTCCTCTCTCTCTCTCTCTCTCTCTCTCTCATCTCTCTCTCTCTCTCTCTCTCTCTCCTCTCTCTCTCCTCTCTCTCTCTCTCTCTCTCGTTCTCCCTCTCTTCCTCTCCCGCCCCTCTCCTCTCTCTCTCTTTGGCTTGGAAATGGGGCTCACCTCTCGCCAACCCGACTGCAACTGGCTATCGATGCGGACGGTCCTATTATGCCAGTGGGCGCCTCCGTCCGCTGTCGCTGGGTGGGACGGTGTCGGGTCCGGCCGACGTGGGCCGGCGGACGGCGTTGGATCGGGCAAGACAGGCCAGGACAGGGGGCTGGGCGGACGGCGCTGGATCGGGCAGGACAGGCTGGGGCAGGTAGCGGACGAACGGCGTTGGATCGGACAAGACAGGCTGGGCAGGGGGCTGGCGGACGGCGCTGGATCGGGCAGGACAGGCTGGGGCAGGTAGCGGACGAACGGCGTTGGATCGGACAAGACAGGCTGGGCAGGGGGCTGGCGGACGGCGCTGGATCGGGCAGAACAGGCGGGGCAGGAGGTTGGCGGACGGCGCTGGATCGGGCAGAACGGGCCGGGGCAGGAGGCGGGCAGACGGCGCTGGATCGGACGGCGCTGTTTGTCAGCGGCGGGTGCCGCCGGTCTTTGGCACGGCTGGCCGTGACGGGGAGGGAGGTCCAAAAGAACCTTCCGACTGCTGTTTACTTCTCGAAAGTTTGCGAACCGCCCCCAGAGTCTATTGGTCTTTTGCTTCCAGAGTTTGCCTTCCTTTCGGTTATAATAACTTGGGTCGGACAGAATACGAAGCTCTCGTTAACTTAATACGGGATTTGGGGGCAATGGTCCCGCGGTTTTTTAAAACTAGAGGTGCTCAAGTTGTCTCCTGTGTTGTTTTTTATTTTCCTTTATATCTCATACCCAGGAACTTCAACCCATTCTTTATTAGATCTTGGATCGAAGTCTGGCCTTGGCTTTGTACTACATAGATAATGCCAAATAGCATGACTATGAAATGACCATATAACATGACTACCTCTGCTATGCGACATGATAAGCAAAAGTATATCTAAACAGTGGTGACAATACATAACCTGTACGATAAAAAATTCAACTTTCGAAGTTTTGAAAACGATCCGCAACGGGTTCTCATCCATGCAGTACAAATAATCTCATTTATTCAACATCTCATGGAAATTATTCAAAATTACCTATCGGTGAGGCTGATTAACCACGCATAACTTCCGTTCCTGCTTCTGCTGTCAGGTCACAGCGGTCCCCTTTTGACTTCTGCTCATGAACTTAACCCTCCGGTGTTTAGCCATGGGGACACCGCTAGCATTTCACTGTGTCACACTTCATCGACTTGAGCCGTGACCTCCCACGCACGTGGTCACAATATTCACGACGCGGCGCCTCACCTCGTCCCTGCCCCCCGCCTTTCCATCAGTTTCCACGCCGTCTGGTCGAGCCGCTGTTCGTCTTCCCCTGACGTCCCCCCCCCCCCTTCCTCCTCGGCAGGTCTGGGCGGCCAGGGCGGGCGGCCCGAGGATAAGACGGCGCGAGCGGCGGCCGCGCCGCAGCCGGCCGGCTACCCGCGCCCGGCGCCGGGCTACCCGCGACCGGCGGCGCCACACGGAGCGCCGCCGCCGGCTGACCCTGCTCTCATGGACCCGGCCTACGGCCACCCGACCGGCCTGACGCCCGAGCAGATCATGTACCCACCAGCAGATGGCCGCCCACCATCAGGCGCAGCACCTCCGCAAGCAGCGGCTGCTGCAGCAAGGGCCAGCAGCCGGCGGCGCGTCAGTACCAGGCGGTGCCCACCGCTTCACTGCTGCCGGGCTCTACCGTCACAGGTGGGCGCAGGCGGCAGCGCAGCCGGCTGGGTCAGCCTGAGAGGGGGGGGGGGAGGCGGCCGGCTGGGTCAGCCGAGGATGTGTCGGGGCTGGGTTGGTCAGGGATGGGTCGGGGGAGGATTGGGAGCAGCTGGGGTCGTGCGTGCTGGAGGACATGGGCACTGCTGGGTTAGGAAGAGGGAGCTCTTGTCAGACGGGTGGCCTTGGACCGCCTCCGAATAAAAAGCATTGAGCGGACTTCCTCGTAAAGGGATAACATGCGACGTCTGCTAGAGGTGGAGTGTGTCGACAGGGTTGACGGTGGGTTCAGTGGGCATGCCGTCATTGACGTTGCTGAACCGCGACTGGATGCCTCGGCACCGCGGACGACGAACCGCGTCGGTGTTTGTCTCCATGGGCACCATCTGATTGCCCTAATTCATTTATGCTCGCATGCAGACGTTACGACTGAACACAGAATGCTGCTTTGAATGACGAGCTATTTCGAACCGTGCTGATGCACCACTGGCAATCCATCCTGAAGTCCGGTTTCTGAGTGGCCCGTCTGTGACTGTCGAATACTGCACCGCACGATAGACGTGGCGCGATGCAGCGTTCGTCCAAAGGTTCAAATAGTTTTTGTTTTGCGGAAATTGGCATTGAATCTGTTAACTTCACATATACCTGCTCCACCTACATCTTCTCTGAGCTTCACGCGCACTTCCACCCGTACTATTTCATAATTGTCCAGCAATTTACATTCTGCGTGAAGTGAAGCAACCATTTCTTCCTCTTCAGCGAGTGCTCAGATGAAGTCAACCACGCCTATCGTCCTAGTGGCCAATCAGACGCCTGCAGTCATGGCACGCAGATGACGTCACACGTCGATCCACTAGTGAGGTAAATTAGGGCCGGCTCCGGCCCCCGGTTTTAACCGGCGCAGGCCGGCAGCAGCCCGAGCCCGCCCACCCCGCGTGGGTGACAGTGCGTGCTGGCCCGCGGGCGGCCCAAGATAGACCGGCGCTCAGACGGTACTCAGCCACGCCAGAGCTCCTCCTTCAGATAGACCCGGCTTATTTCCAGATGCGCTGCGATTGGAGGAGTCCAGTTCGGTGAGATCAAATTGATCTCATTCTTACGCAGCGGTTGTTTTTTTGTTCTAAATGATACGCAAAGGTCATGATTGTCCGTTCGCTAATTTAGACTGTTTAAGTCGTTAGACTAAATGTTATGTATTCCCATCGGCATACTACATCACGGACAAATATGTTCTTTAGGGAATAAACTAAAATATGGTGTAGTCAGGCCTGGCCACTGGCACCAGCTCATCACAATAGCTTGGACCTGCTAACATTTCGAATCATATATGCGATTGAATGCTAACCCTTTTACGGAACAGATAAGTTACTTCAAGGTTTCATAGTGTCCTCCCATTGGTTGCCACATTCTATTACGATAACATATAACTCAGAAACAGGCTAACCTTCCCAACGTTTTCATGGAATTGCACGGCGACAAACGAAACGGCAAGGCGCTGTCAAACGCGCACAGCACACAAATACTTGGTGCCAAGCTTCGGCATTCTATGATTTACGATGTTGTTTTATTTGCAGGCGCCATCCAATAACTGGGGACCTACTCTACACCAGCCCGGTTTCATACAAGGTGTGTGGTGCCAGCTACAGCGGCGGTGCGTCTCGTATGGATCCCAGCGAAGGAATTGCGACCGGATATCTAATGCAGGGCTGCAGTTCGATATGCAAATTTTGTTCGACCATGATAATAATGTTGTGCTGTTTGAAAACTGCGCGATAGTCGTCGATAATCGCATTGTGCGGAACAATGGCGCCGAGCCGTTTCCGGAGCGAACTGAGCGCGTGCCGCTCCTCGTCATCAGGCAGTGCGTGATGACGAGACCCCCAGCACGTGGTCTCTGGTCAGAGTCGCGCCTGACAGCCCGTCCCCTCGACGAGCTCAACCACCTCTCATCCGGTCCCGCCGATCCGCCGGTCGGTCAGGGAGACCACTCCCGTGACGGAGCCGGCCGTCCCGCCCGCGGCGACCACTCCCATGACGGAGCCGGCCGTCCCGCCCGCGGAGACCACTCCCGTGACGGAGCCGGCCGTCCCGCCCGCGGAGACCACTCCTGTGACGGAGCCGGCCGTCCCGCCCGCGGCGACCACTCCCATGACGGAGCCGGCCGTCCCGCTCGCGGCGACCACTCCCGTGACGGAGCCGGCCGTCCCGCCCGCGGAGACCACTCCCGTGACGGAGCCGGCCGTCCCGCCCGCGAAGACCACTTCCCGTGACGGAGCCGGCCGTCCCGCCCGCGGCGACCCACTCCCGTGACGGAGCCGGCCGTCACCGCCCGCCGGCGACCACTCCGATGACGGAGCCTGTCGACGCTAGACTCCCCGCCTCCTCGCCCGGCCTGACGCTCGCTGTTCGCGCTCCCCCGCAGGCACTCCGGTAGGCACTCCGGTGACGCCGGCCGCACTCCGCGTGGCCTGCGCGATGACTCGTCAGACACGATGAGCGAGACCGACAGCCAGAAGTCGCTGCGCATCCGACGCAAGCTGCCCTACCTACCCAGGACCAGGAAGCGGCGCCGCTCCCCCATGGCTCGCAAACGTGACAAACACAAACTGCTCACCAAACGGTGAGAGTGGGCATGGTATCGAGCGGGCAGAGGGAGGCATCGATGCACGCACAGCTATCGGAGCGGCGAAGAGTTGCACGGGTTCGAACCGGCTTTTGTGTGCTCGCACGTCTTAAGAAATACTAAAACCATATCACTTCACTTTGTCTTAAAGCTTGACGCAGAACAAAATTTGCATTTTCGAAGGGATTTAAATAATTCTGGATACAGATAATTGGGCCTGATTAGGCAGATATATAATCTACTTGGCTTGGACCCCTAATCAACGCCTTTTACTGCTCAGCTCATGGTTGCTTCTTGCTACCGTTATGTGTTATACCTTGAGTTTGGCGTCCCTGTCCCCATTTCCACTACCCGGCGAGCGGAGCCTCGGGGGCTGAGTGCCGCCCTCTTTTGTACTGCCGCGGGGGGCCGGGTACCGTCCTCGTTTGTACTACCACGGGGGCTGTGTGCCACCCTCGTTCGAACTACCGCTGGGGCTGTGTGCCGCCCTTGTTCGTACTGCCGCTGGGGCTGTGTGCCGCCCTCGTTTGTACTGCCGCGAGGGCTGAGTGCCGCCCTCGTTTGTACTGGCGCGGGGGCCGTGTGCCACCCTCGTTCGTACTGCCGCTGGGGCTGTGTGCCGCCCTCGTTTTAACTGCCGCGGGGGCTGTGTGCCGCCCTCGTTTGTTCTGCCGCTGGGGCTGTGTGCCGCCCTCGTTTGTACTGCCGCTGGGGCTGTGTGCCGCCCTCGTTTTTACTGCCGCGGGGGCTGTGTGCCGCCCTCGTTTGTACTGCCGCTGGGGCTGTGTGCCGCCCTCGTTTTACTTACTGCCGCGGGGGCATGTGTGGCCGCCCCTCGTTGTGTCACTATCACGGGGGCCTGTGTGCCACCCTCGTTTTGTACTGCTCAGAGGCTAGGTGGCCGCCCTCGATTTGTACTGCCGCGGGGACTGGGTGCCGTCCTCCTCGTTTGTACTGCCGCGGGGCTGTGTGCCGTCCTCGTTTTAGCTACCTCGGGCGACCGACCCGCTGTCCACGGACTCGGCGGCAAGCACTATCACTCCGAAGCGACTTAGGCATTCGGCGATCTTTAGCGCTTCGCCGAGGACGAATTTTCTTGACCCTTGCAGACGGTCAGCTGCCGAGGGCAGGAGATTGAGCATTGAGCTCGGGCTGGCAGTAGAAGTGAGTAGTGAGGGGGGGGTAAGCTGTGCAGAGTATCAGAGTATCTGCGGCAACCTGTACGGTGCTAGCTTGGACGCAAGACTATTCTTATGGCTGATAGTTAGGCTGCGCTAGCTGCGTATATAAAGTTCGCCTCCTGCGACAAAGTTGGGTGGCTGACCTGAAAGTCGATGGCTCCTCAGGGCTCTTCCGCCAACTGAATAGAAACTTGAGCGCCATAAGTTGGCATTGTTAACGCTCCAGCCGCGCCTGGCGCCCGTTCCCGCTTGGCAGTCTGCAGTGTTCAGAGGGCGGCGCCAGACACCGTCCCGATGGCGGCGAGATGTGTTACAGCCTGTGGCGTTCAGAGTCGTCGCCAGACACCGCCCCGATGGCGGCGAGATGTGTTACATGCCTGTGGTGTTCAAAGGTGACCGCCATCTGCCGCTTCTGTAGTGTTCAGGATCAGGGGTCAAACGCCATTTTGAAAGGTAATGAGGTGCGACTTATTTAGGTGTGTTGGCTACAACTGCGGGCCGAGCACCTTATCGACTACCAACCACCATGTGCCCGCCAGGCAGCCAGCCAGTGGTCTGTTGTCCCAATGGCTATTTTTCCATTCGATTTTAATGAGACGCTACAATTAATCCAATGGAAGATTTTGTATGGACGCCTTGTCTTGCACTGCATTCATGTAGGTGCGATCTGTTTTAACTCTTCTTATTCAAGAGCCACAACACGACCAGCAACACGAGAGTACAAGCTGGAAAGCCTGTGGCCTATTAAAGGACTGATGTGCCCAGAAATGATGCTATGCTTACTTAGTAAGACAGGGCTTACGGGCATACATGGTTTATAGGAAATTACACATTTCCCATTAACATCCCGTTCCGACAAGCTAGGCACGTTGCTTCATACGTCTACAATTTAATAGGAATCGCAGATCTTTCTGCTTGGTATCTTTCGACACAAAGCCGCCATGCACACACACACACACACACACACATACACACACACACGTATATATATATATATATATATATATATATAATATATTATGTATTTATTCCTTTCATTGCCCTTGAACGACACGCATCTACTCTCTTAAAGCTTAAGCCTGGCAGCAAAAACAACCATAGTTATTTCGGTGAAGAAGCACCGCAACGCCCATCCGGACAGACACAGGGCACAAAATGCATGGCAATTGAGACACACCACATTGGCCGGTCTAAAATGAGGTCTGGACTTCACGAAACTGCAGTGCCCCCTTGTGGCCCATGTCTAACGCTAATAAAAAGAGCAATGGGTCCACCCGCTGTTTTGATTGCGGCAGGCTTGGCGTGTAATGGAACAATGGCCTACTTCATGACAAAAGAATGTCGTGCCGCACGCCATGGTGTACCGGCCGCTCGGTATATCGACTGATGATGGTCGGCACACAGGGCTCCGCGCCCAACGCGCGGCTGCTGGTGAATGGGACAGCGTGACCGCCCGCTCCCTGCGCGGCGTAACTGTCCACTCCCTGAAAGGCGTGACCGCCCACTCCCCGCACGGCGTGACCACCTACTCCCTGCACGGCGTGACCACCTTCCCTGCACGGCGCGACCGTTCACTTCCCGTACTCCGTGACCGCCCACTCCATGCACGGCGTGACCACCCACTCCCTGTGCGGCGTGACCGCCCACTCCCTGAACGGCTAGACCACCTACTTCCTGCACGGCGTGACCACCCACTCCCCGTGCGGCGTGACCGCCCACTCCTCGCACGGCGGACATACTCAAGCACCGCATAAAGCGGATTGACTACGCCTCGGGCCACTGATCAAAGTGGCACGTGCCCCTGTGGGATTCGTCTTGCAGCACCAGCCAGTGGCACCACGGAACGGGGGGATGGGGATGGGGATGGGGCACAGGGTACACGTGCCCCCCCCCCCCCTACAGGCCTCGAGGGCCCAAAGGGCCTGAATGGCTGGATGGAGGTCGTATTAAGGGGCGCGGTCCGCAGGGCCGTGATCTCAAATGCTAATCATCGGGCCCTTCGCGCCGACTGGGGCCCCTGGGTCGATGAGGGCCTCCATGTCGATCTGGCATCACCAGTAACGAATAGTCGGCTCCGTGTTGCAGCCTGAGGACCCATTTCTCCAGCAGGGAAAAAGTCAGGGCCCGCGATTTACATTGGTCGGGCCGACATTGCATAGCAGGAGGCTGGCAGCGGGACTGGATTGGCAAGTGACCCCGAGTCGACCAGGGGCCGTGTTCGAGTCATTTAAAGGGGGCCCGAGGAGGGCTCCAAAGGTACCTTCGAGACCAAATGTCGAGGGCCCGATTGGAAGGCTGGAGGACCTAAAGGGCCGAAAGGCCGACTGTAGGTCATGTACGGGCCTTCGTTAAGGCGCCGGCCTGAGGCACCTGTAGAGCACCTGCCTTTAGGGCCGGCATGGAGGGCCGGTGCCTCAAATGCCAGTCAGAGGGTATCTTGCACAGACTTGCAAGACACTTGTATCTTACCATGTTTAAGTAAGTTTTGGCCTCCTTTGGATATACAATCGATGTTCATGCGGTGCTCAATACCTTTATAGAACCAGGAAAAAGCTGGCAAAGCCTCTGAGTTCTACGATTTCAGAAAGCATCAGCTAAACCGTTTAAAACGAATAGCGCCGGTGACTAATTTCATGCAGCTATTTACGTTGCCTTCCTTCAGCTAGCTGAATACAAAATACAGAGTTGCAGCTTCCAGTGGCTTCTGGCTTACGTTCCAGTTCAAGAAGGCAAAAACAAACATTTAACGAAGAAAATCGCGTCAGCTCTAGATCAAGTGGGCTGTATGCGGTTTTTTTTTTGGGGGGGGGGGCACCTCTCGTCATCAGAAGGCTCTTTGTCAGCCCTGTGGCCATGCCTTACCAAGGCTCCGGCTGCGTGCCTAGCATCGGCCCACGTGGCGGCTGCTGACCTTTCACCTCCACCTGCAAGCTACCGGAAGTCATCATCACCGTTCAGACGGAGTTTGGCGATCGTCGCTGAACGCGCGCCTTTTCCCGGCGTCATCCGCGTGGGATGTGCTCCC
>NW_023597054.1:27743270-27855066 GCF_011947565.3 Pollicipes pollicipes
CGCTGCGGCCGCGCATGATGGGGCCACGCGGCGCGATGCGGCCGCGCCTGCGTATGCCGCGTCAGCCGGCGCCGCCGCCGACGGTGATGGCGCACCCCGGCGGCGGGCAGGACGGCCCGCGGCTAGGCAGCGCCTCGCCCGCCGCGCAGCAGGAGCGGCAGCAGGAAGCAGGTCGAGGCGCCGCGCAGCAGATGGGAGGAGCGCCGCGCGTCGCGGAGCCCGGTGGGCGTCCGACGGTCGGCCAGCCCGCGGGATTCCCGGGAGGTTCGCAGCCTGGCGCCTATCCGCCCGGCTCGCAGCCTGGCGCGCTTCCACCCAGCTCTCAGTCAAACGCTCACCCGCCTGGCTCTCAGCCTGGCGCCTACCCACCTGGCCAACATCCAGGCTGTTATCCGCCCGGATCCCAGTCCAACTCGTACTCGCCCGTCCCACAGGTGGGCTCCTATTCGCCCAACTCCCATTCGAATTCCCATCCGCCGACGTCGCTGTCAGATTCCCACTCGCCCAGTCCGCAGTCCGTCTCTTACCATTCTAGTCCCCAGCGAGAAGATTCGCCATCCATGTCGCAGCCGGGGACAATTCCTATCCACCAGCCGTCTGTGAACCAGAACAGTTTCGAGCCTATGAATTTCCAGAGCAGCATAATTTCGCCAACCTCCCAGCAGGATAATTTACTGCCCAAACTGCACCCTGCCAGCACTCAGCCAAGCATTTTCTCGTCTAGCTCCCAGCCGATAAATTCTCTGTCGGGAATGTTCCAGCGTGGCCCACATACCCACCCATTTCCTCCCGGACCCCAGCCCAACATCCAGCCGGGCATGCTTCCACCCGGCCTCCAGCCCCCCAGCAGCCGGCCCAACGTTTCTGCTCCCAGCTTCCCGAGCCCCAGTGGCCAGCCTGTCATGCATCCCGTCGGTTCCCAGCTCTCCGGCGGGCCGGGCGGCGTGATTGCGTCCGGCCCGGCCGATGGTGGGCCAGCGCCAGTCACCACGGATGGCGCGCGAGCGTCGATAGCCGGGCGCGCGCAGCCGCCGGCGGCAGGTGGTCCGTCGACGGCCGGCGCCGGCAGCGGGCCCACGCCGTCCGTCGCCGCCAAGAAACCGCAAATCAGCGCCGTGGAACGAACGCTCGACAATTTCTTCGGCAAGACAGACAAGCTGCTAGCCAAGTTTGATAAAACTTTGACCGAAAAATTGCTCGACCCGTCACTCACGTCTCAGAACGCGGCGGCGCCAACGCCGGCGCCGGTGGCTAGTGTGCCGGCGCAGCCGAGCATCCCAGAGCGGGGTCTGTTCACTCAGCTGCAGACCAGCCTTAAGGGGAAGGTGTCGGAGGGTCTGGGCGGTCTGCTCCCGCCGCAGCAGTCGGCACCGCTCCACGGCCTGCACGCCGATGTGAACCACTCGATCCAGCAGTCGGCGCAGGCGCTGAGAGCAGCCGAGGGCCGGGCCAGCCCCGCTTTCAGCCGCGCTCAAGTACAAACGGCCGCGCCCACCACTGCCACCGCACTCACATTGTCCGATGTCGTCATGTCTTCCGCGCCGGTGGCGGCCGCTCCCTCTAGCCAGCTCAATGAGGCAGCAGCAACAGATATTGCAGCAGCAGCAGCAGCTCTTGGAACAGCAGGCAGATTGCCCACCTGCAGAGGCTGCAGCAGGAACGGGAGCGGGAACTCGTGCTCAGGGCCGAACAGCAAAAGGAGGAGTATCAAAAGCAACTACAGCTGACGCAGGAGCGGACAAGGGCCTCGCTGGCGCAGGTGTCCTCTGCCCAGCAGCTGGCGACCAGCCCGTCGTCGAGCTTGCCAAAGTCCAAGATCTACGTGCCGACGCCGCTGGTCGCCGCCGCCGCTGGCAAGGTGCAGCACACAGCGACGGAGCTGCTATCGTTCCTGAAGCCGTCGGCGGCAGCTGGCGCGGCTACCTCCAGCAGCGTGCCGGCCCGCCCTCTGCCGCTCCTCCTGCGAACGCCAACGGCCAGCCCCCGGCAGTCGCCCGTCGTCGTCGGCAGCGACGCCAGTGGTACGACATCACCTCCAAAGGTGGAGCCGGGTCGCGACACCGATTTACGAAAAACAGGGTAACGCGCCGCAAACGCCTTCCTACAGTCGCTGGCGGCGCTGGGCGTCGACAACGACTCGCCTCCGAGTCGGGCGAGTCGCCGCTGCTGGCGCTCGGAGTCGTGCTCGGACCGGCTCGCCACGCCCTCGCCGATGAGCAGCGTCGGGCGCATCGACGACGACGCGCTCCCGTGCGAGCGGCCCAGCTCGGCGCCAGAGATCAAAGCGCGCTCTCAGTTCTCCAACCGGTTCGGCGTGCACATCCCGGCCGGCTTCCTGGACCTGGCCGAGGAAGACCTGGACCTGCGGCCGTCTCGCGCGTCCGCCCAGCGCGTCGGCCGGCGTCCGAGGCTCGCGCGACGGCGCCACCATCCTCTCCTCCTCCATCAAGTCCCCACGCGTGCGCACCTCTCTGCAGGCCGTCGATGATCCCGCACCCGCCGGGCGACGGCGCCCGCGCCGTCGCTCGACTCCCCCGCGCCGCCGCCTGACTCCCCCTCGCCGCCGCCACGCGATCCGAGCCACGTGATTCGCTACTGCGACGTCGAGAGCGACGACGAGAGCGACGGCGAGAGCGACGGCGAGTCGTCGGGCCCCAGCTCTGTGGTGATGGAGCCCAGCGCCGGCGAGGTGTACACCATCGTCGAGGAGGAGGAGGAGGTGGGCAGTCCCACGGCCGCCGACGGTGTCTCGCGGCGCAGGACGACAGGTGAGCCGCCGCGCGGCCGCGACCCGGCCACCTCTCTTGGCCGACTCGTTACGGCAGGTCATGGCCGCTGCATCGGAATGCGCAGGCTACAGGCTGGCCGCCTCTTGAAACGCGCCGCTTACGGAAAGCTTTCCTTTCGTCCAGTGCAGCTGCTTGAATAGATATCGGCAGCCCTTTCTGACGCACTTTTGCACCATGTTGTAATGATCCAGAGTTTTTCCAAACGTACGCTGATTTCGTCGTTGTCTTAGTTGCGTGTTCACCGGGTTTACTGTTCACTGTCACTGGGATGGCTTGGATGCAAAGTTGCTTACAACATTTCCTGTGATAAGTGATATAAGCATCACTGATCACTCACCGACACTCGCACGTCACCCGAAAGGGCTTCAGAAAGTCACAAACATTCCTAACCATGTCACGATACTTGCCATCCTGAGCATCCATTTCCCATCGCAGTGATGCTTCTACCTTTATGCAGAGGATTATGGAATACAATAAAGTCAGGCGTCCTTTACAGGAGCTATGAGCCATGAATGATCTAAGTCGACGTAGGCTTTGTAAAGTAAGGCAAATCCATACTTGTTTCTCTCGGTAGCAAAATACAAGGAGCCCCGAAATACCTTCCTTTTGTTACGGAGGCTTCATGGGGCTAGGATGTGTCCAGGAAAAAAGGAATCGGTCGTGAGCGACAGACGCACTCTCAGCACCATCTTCACTTCAGGATAATCACTACATGTGTTTTCTTTTTCACCACTGGCAAAAGGAAAACGTGACAAATCTTCAATGTGGCATGTGCATATATATATATGCGTATGAATATATATGTATGTGTGTATGTATGTATGTATGTATGTGTGTGTGTGTTGTGTGTGTGTGTGTGTGTGTGGTGTGTTGTGTGATGTGTGTGTGTGTGTGTGTGTGTGGTGTGGGGTGTGTGGTGTGTGTGCGTGTGTGTGTGGTGTGTGTGTGTGTGTGTGTGTGTGTGTGTGTGTGGTGGTGTGTGTGTGTGTGGTGTGTGTGTGTGTGTGTGGTGTGTGTGTGTGTGTGTGGGGTGTGTGTGGTGTGTGTGTGTGTGTGTGTGTGTGTGTGTATGTGTGTGTGTGTGTCTGGTTTTACATGCACATTAGAAAAGTCGAAGCAAACATGTGTGCAAACCTTATATGTCCATTACAATAACATCATTTATTTGATTAATCTAAAAACATACTTTTCTAACTGCCAAAGCCATTTTTAGGCTGCAGTGATAGAACTTCAAGTAAAAAACAAACATTTGCTGCACACTTCACACTTGCTGATGTAAACGTCCTTAGAACAAACGTATATATTCAAGATTTGGTATCCACCATGTGCACATGAAATTTTAATGCTGAGGAAACATATGTAATATGGTGACACGCATTTCGGTTTTCTAAGCGCTCAAGGCTCTAAACCCCTTATTTCTCGTCACATTCCTCCAAGTTTTGAAATGGAAAGGGGACTAAGGGTAAGTAGTTTCACTTATTACCACGCAGTGTTCAACACATATTACAGGGCTTGATTTCCGGCTAAACCTGCGGTGTCCAAGCACTGGTTGACCCCCATTGATGTACTCATGAAACAGTGCGCGATTACGTAAAAGCTCAACCTTTCACCAGCGGAAGCAGTTTCCAATACATTCTGAGCCATAGGTCTTTGTTCGGGGTTGGGGAGAGCGAGGTGACTGCTGGCCTGCTCATTTTGACCTCGGTGGGAACCGGAGGGTGTTCCCAACAACGAGAGGATTAGCTGGAGATATGTTTCCTGTTTAAGTTAACATCCGGCTAGCATGCTTGAAATACTACGTTTCTGGCCTGGTGCTAGTCCGTGGCTCTGCTCCAACTTGGCTATTGCCCTGACGTTGCATGTGATTTCAGCTGCATGTGACAGCACTGTCGCAAGTTGCATGAAGCTTTGATACCCATTCAGAAAACTGTTTGAATGAGTATGTCAATTTTGGCAATGTTAAAGCGGGTACAATCAACACAACCTGTAGGTGAAAGTATCCGATATCGGCCAAATACGTCAAAGTAAATGGGCATAAAAGCATAATCTACTTCTGTCGTAAATCATTATTTGAAAAAAGCACAATGCCTATCGCAATTTTCTGCATTGAATACGAAATGAAATGCATATTTTAGACGTCTCGATCCTGGACCTTTTTGAAAGTTTAATGAGGTGTCAAAAAAACGTCATTATCGTGAAGGTGAGCTCATTCGTTGTGCTTTTACTCTTCCAAGAATGTTTTGGAACAACCAATGCAAGACAGGATAAACATTATTATCCTTGCCATTCAATGACGTTTATGTTTGCCCTCGCGCGACGTGACGATACAACTTTTCCAGAAATGTTTCTTCACAGGTCGATGCTTATCCAGCTTTAGATCTGATCATTAGATCATGATCAACAGTCAGCTCTAGATCTGATCATTAGATCATGATCAACAGCCAGCTTTAGATCTGATCATTAGATCATGATCAACAGCCAGCTTTAGATCCAACCCTCAGCTAACGCACTCTTTTCAAATCCAAAATCGAATGAAGTCCGTCGGTGCTCCACCTAAATTGGTGTCATCAAGATCATGTGAACGTAAAATTGCAACTAGATTAATATATGGGCAAAGTTGGTTTTTAACCAAATTCAATCTCCAACTCGTTCTGCCATAGTGGGTGAACATGTGAAAACCCCATCCAACCTCAGCCCGTATCTACGAGCATGACACTGTTTTTAAGCCAATTAAACCACATAAACGAATGGTTAGAACTGGGTGTAACGCCTCCAAATAAGATGAGTGGCGGAACCGAGCAGGAAAACCTGGCTAACCCAACCCGTAAAATACTTAAGACGGGGTCCTCCACTGTTCTGGCCCCAGTTTTTTTTTCTAATTTTTGGAGTGGGGTGGTCCACCAATTGAATAGGCAACCGCACCACTTGACCACCTACGTTTTTATTCAAACTTTGATTATTGGATCAATGCGAAAAAACAAGCTTCTGAAGAAATGGTCAAGGTAGGTAACTACATTGAGACAATATGTGCGCGAGGCTGAGAGCTAAATGGTCCGAGGAACAAGCCCGGCACGGCTTGGCTTTCGGAATTCGGTATTTGTATAATCGAAATTCAGTGTGCTCATGATAAATCGGCAGATGCGAAGGTAAACCAGCTGATAAAGTATATAACATATGCTTCGATAGCATGCAGTGCTTCGATAGCATGCAGTGCTTCGATAGCATGCAGTGATTCTCAAGCACGAATGGTAACTGCGATCCCATGGTTCATTGGCCTTCGCGACGTATGCAAAAAACACATGCCCGCACACAAGTTCATCCCGGTAATGTTTGTCTTCCGCAGCATTACTTGTGACTATATAGAACAAACACATGTGTTTAGCACAAGTGCTTTGATAAGTGCTCACCGATTTCATGTCCAAGTCATTGATAACGGGGAAAACCATCCCCCAGCCTGCAAACCGCGAGAAAAACATCGCATGCAATGGTATGAAATGCATATGCAATATGCATTGCATAGAGACCAGAGGCCATAGAGACCAGAGACCATGACCTGGCACCTAGGGCTTGAGACGCGTTGCTCTAAAGCTTGCTGTGTGGGGTAATTTCTAGCACTAATTTCAAATTTATAGATAACAGGAACCGTATTGTGCTTTTACCAAGGACTCTTTTAAGGTCAGGATAGGTCACTGACCGAAAATAACCCAGATCAATATTTTGTTTTTAGGAACATACTGCGTAGCGCAATCTTTGTCGGTCATTCAAATGCAATACTCAAGGCAGTCTTGTATGATTTTTGTCACCATGAACTGCGAAAGGTCAAACAAGGTCACTAACTTAGATGAGTACCAGCGACGTTTTACTTAGAACAGGTACCTAGGTCCTAGGGGACCTGAGACATAAATCGGGAGTTTGACCTTGTTTGGCCATATTTGACCCAAAGGCGGTGACCTAGGAACCTCTCATCTTGACACAAGTGAGTTTATATGCAGGCCAATACACCATGTATATTTGGTGATTCTAGCTCTCTTAGCTTTTGAAATCTTAGGGAATGAAATTGACCCTCACGCGAGCAAAGGGTATTCAACCAGTCACCCGGGCAAATACTAAACCTTAAGAGTACAGAAGCTTATGGGCCTCTCAGCCGGGCCCCACACAGGCCTGGACCTCGCTCTAGAACCCAACAGCTGGGCGCTATTTTGCTGATAAGGCGCTGCCGTCACAAGAAGTCGAGAGATGGGCGCTTAGAGTCCAAGTAGAGTGGGCGCCTTTGAGCCTAAGTGACGACCTAAGTAGCCAAAGGGTACTCTAAGACCGGAGGGTGGGTGCTCTAAATCCAAATAGAGTGCGTCGTGAGCTCGGGTAGAGAGGTAGAGTAGCGGGTAGAGGTAGAGAGACTTTTTCCACCGCTAGGTAAGGATGCGCATCGGGCTTGGGCGAAGAGCGCCCCACCCCGACGTAGAGGCTCAAATCATTAGTGATGGGATGCCTTTAAGTCCAAGCAGACAGACATCCTAAACAGGCGTGTAATTCACTATTCAGCTGGGGGAGGACTCCAGCTCGCCCTCAACTCTAAGTGCTATATGGGTCAAATCCGGGTAGAAATATGCTTTTAAGCACATTTTGTGGTGGGCTTAGCCGTTTCAGCGTATACGGTCCTCCCAGCCTTCTCTACGAAATAACACCCCTAGTCTTAAACTCAAATAACAGTGCGACCCTTGGCCCCGGTTGAGTGATAGCCCTACTCTTGGCAGAGAAGCGCCCAAGTGTCACCCCTGGTCATGGCAGGGGAACGCCCAAGTGTCACTCCTGGTCATGGCAGAGGAGTTTTCTAACACAAAGAAGAGAGGACCCCTAAATCCAGGCAGTGGAGCGCCTAGAGACGTAGGTGTGGTGGTGCGCGAGCATGCAGGTAGAGGCGTGCCCAGCTAACTAACTGGATGAGCGCAGACAAACGTAGATAGAGAAGTATCCTGAGCGCATGCAGAGACGTCTCAAGCCCAGGTGAAGAGGCAATGGAAAATGTAGCTAAAAAGCACCCAGGAACCAGTCCCTCAGCAGTAAGAGATGCGGGGGGGGGGGAAACGCAGGCTGTATCCTACATTTCTGCAAATATCGCCAGCTTTTGACGACAAGCATTGTTGTTGACGTGACGTGCTGTTGACCCCGTTACCTCACAGGTCAAAGGGTCGAGGATTTTGAATGGTGCTCTTAAAACCTGATCAGCACTAATTTTTGGCAAAGTCAGCACGCGCGCTAACGGGTGTGGGCGGGTCTAGAATGGTGCAGTGCGTTCGGAGAACGCATAGTTTCAACTTATCCACATCATTTCCAGAGGCCTCTAATTAGCAGCATCGTCCTAACAACAATTCAGCCCGCGTCGCGCGTCTTTTGTCAGGTTGAATATCTGAAAGATGCGTGTTGGCGCGCACTTTATGACTCGGGAACCAAGATGGTCAATCGGCATTTGGCTCATAGTGCCACTAAATCAGTCGACTGATCCAAGTCCAGTAGAAAAGCCTCAAGATTATGGACATCTTCATTTTGGTCGCGAGGTGGTTCCTTCGAAAGCCGCCACGCTGCGGTTTGGAATATATATATATATATATATATATATATATATATATATATATATATATAATACTATGCAAGTATAGTCGAAGCTGCTTGCAATGATTTCGCGGGTGTTTGGCGTATATCGACACATTATGCCCTGTTCATAACCGCGCTAAATTCGGGCCAGGATAGTGCTAGTTGACATGGCTCGATGCGTTCCTGAGTATCGCCTGCGTTTTTGACAAGCTGGCGCACGCGTATTCCCCATGTAAGCCCGGGAAGTCTTCATGTTGGCCTATCTGCAAAAGGCCCTCAAGGGCACTACTTGATAAACTGATATCAACGCTGGTTATATAAATAGTTCAATAGATTAAGCTGACGACACCTAACATTGCATACTTCTTCTAAAGAGCAAACCATCGGGACTCCGCTCTGAAACCAAGAAGGTGTGAACCTAATTGTTTTATCCATTGTTGACGAAGAATTTATCCACATTTTGACGAAGAATTTCAGCAGCATTATAGCCTTTTCAATTGCCGACACGTGAGTGTGACACCGTATGCTGGCGAAGGTGGCAAAACTGCAGTCTCTGCGTGATTGGGGTGGTGTTGGATTGTGGGCCAACTGGGCAATAGTGCTGCGAAGGAAACGATGGCTATCGGGCAGCTCTACTGACAACCACCAATCATATCCAACGCAATTTTAGATATGAGGTCGCTGATACTGCATATCCCACAATGGTTTTCATTCTACACTTGGCAGTGACCGTTCCTTGCAAATGTCCTATATAGGTGGCAGCACAATGTCTTCGCCCGCTCTTTTTTCTATAAAAGAGGAACACGGGCACATCGCCACGCCCCTTTCATGGATTGCAACGAATGCAATGGCCATGTTAACGTCCAGGGGTCATGGCGCCACCGGGAATCGAACCCGGGCCCCACGTGGGAGTCCGATGCCCTAACTACCGGGCCATTGCGCCCAGTTTTCAGCGTTTGCACACTGTGTCGCTCTGCATTTCGGCATAATGGGGCGTTATATTTTCTGTAGTAATTTGAGCTGCATATGGGCCTTTCACTGAACTGCGAAACCTTCTCTAAACTCCTTCAAGTGCTATACCGATTACTACATATTCGGAGGATTTATAAAATGACCAGCTCCTCTTTATAATTTCATAAACGGAGAACCAAAACCTCAGAAGCATTCAACATATGCATGCTTTCGTTACCATGTGGAGTGGTGCTGCCGTGTTTGTACATCGCGTTTTTGCTTTTAGTTCGCACAAGGTAAACTGCATCGGCTTTGCGGCAATACGCCTCCGTGCACTATTGTAGCATGATCGTATGGAAAAACTCTGGACGTAATTACAGTCATACATTCCCTGCATCAGAGCGAATTACCCCAGTGGCCGCAGAAAGCTCATATTTAAACGGTTCACTATTATTCAATTATAAGCAGGCAGGGCATCATGCTTTAACAGTTCTGCAGTCCCACAAAGCCACCACAGCTGTGCTTCCGCGAAAGCCTTCTTACGTAGCGGCAGCGGAACTCTTCCGCCGTCTCCCGCCGCACTTGATCAGAAAGCGGCCGGTCTTAGCGGCCCTCCCCGATCCGGCCGTGCCCGGCTGTGTCGTGCGCAGCTCTTGAGGGGCGCCGGGCCCGGCTGCGACCGGCGGCGGCACGGCCGGCTCTGCCCGCGGACACGGAGAGCGCGAGCGGACGGGAGGAGCGCAGCCGCCTCGCGGATCGCGTGGACGTGTTGTGTGATCGATACCGGCCTATCTCTGGCGCCGGCAGGGCCAATCTCCCGCCACTATCGCGTGCATGCATGTCACTGTGTGTGAGAGTCGGGGGTGGCTAGGCATGACCGTGTTATTATCGGGGCGGTGTTGGACGCCCGCAGAGAACGCCGCGAAGGTTCCGCCCGGGGAATTTGATGCCCGGGAACTTGATTGTCTGATGTAATGATAGGTGCCAGACGGCATGACGTACCGACAGGGCTGCAAGCTTCTGCACCAGGATCTCGACATAGGATATTGCACACACAAATAACTGCTAATTCCCGCGTCTAAAGCGAGGTCGGCGGCGTCTCTTCCCCCCGCACGCCTCTGATTTTAGCATTTTCGACGTTAGGAGAGCTAATCCCATAAGCTTGGTCATTAAGAAAATGATTCCGGCTGCGAATCTGACGCTGAGAATCTGGGCCGATGGCTTCCCGGGCGGCGGCGACTGCTGCCGTACTTTGCGAGCGATCTCGCCTGCTCTCGTCAGGTGCAGTCTGCTCTCACCAGCGATGCAGCCTTTCAGGCGAGATGACGATTGCGGAAGCAGGTACGCCATGACATGGCCGATGCGGCCGGTGTGATTACACACTTCAAAGCGATCTCTTCTGGTGTCTGTGTTTTGGACAGATGTATGAGCTCCATGAAAACCTTGAGGTGAGTGAATTGGCTTTTGGCTCTTATAAGCGCGGCAGAGGCGCATAAGCGCATGGGCGCAGCAGACGAATGCTCTAGAATGCTTTTCTAGAACGTCGCTCGGATCGCGCCCTTCCCGTCCCTCCCCACCCTCAGTCCTGCCCGCAATCGATGACGTGCGTGTCTTGTAAGCAAACTTTAATTGCATGCTAGACCAGGAAACAGCGAGGCCTTATGAAACTGGAATGCCTATTGCATCTTGTACGACGTTTACGGTGCAAGCTCGATGCCGCTCTCCGGATGGCCACGGCTCACGACAAGCTGTGGTCGTTTTTAAGGGGAGCTGTCGCAGCCGGATGCGCTCGGCGACGCCCGACAGAGGTCTCAGCTGGTCAGCCAGAGGTCCCTGGAGGGCGCGCGCCCGCCGGACGCCTTGGGGCTGACGTCACAGCCCGGTCACGGTAAGCGACCGACGGTGAAGAGCGCCGGCCGGGCGGCGCGCACTCTTCATATTAATGAGCCGCGGCATGCGGCGTCCGCGTCGACCTATTGTTGCATAATTCCTAATTGTATGCGGGCATGGAATGGGGCGTTACATCGTGCTATTACACCACTCCTAGTTACATGTCTTAGCCTCATAGCCGATGCATGCGATGGGGACAGCGGCTGGGTGACATTCTCTTGCAAAGTACTGCACGGCCGCCTGCCTTCAGTTTTGGTATGTAGGGAGGAACGCGCTTCTATTTGGCCGCAAAAGTTTAAATAATAACAGCACGCCTTTTGTAACAATTATGTACGCCTACTAAATATATAAAACAAACGTCAGCTTGTTGCATGTTCAGTAAGCATTCCGACCACAAGCGGGCGTCCACCAGCCACCACCCTCTCGTTGGCCACGGAATCCTCTCCTGGAATGTCAGGGCGCGGTCGGGGCTCGTTCCTGGGCCTCGAAACCAGCACAAGCGTTCTGCATTTGTCAGTGAGCGAAACAGAGTTGCAGCTTTGCCTTTATCGGAGTACATTCAAGCCCAACATGGTCATCATCATGATACTCACCATAGCATTCAGGATGATCAGCTGCCGTCGCCCGAGCCAGCCCTGTCTCACAGCGTTCGTGCACTGACGCCCCATCGACGCCCCGTTGTTTCCAGGAGCAAGCGGCAACGCCCACAGCTCCGCCGGCGGGCCTCCGAGCTCGATGGGCGCCGCGTTCTCGGCGCTGCAGTCCTCGTCTACGGCCGGTCCGCTGGGGGGTGGTGAGCTCGGCCATCTCGGCGCTGCAGCCCTCATCCACCGGGGGGCCGCTGAGCGCGGTGAGCTCGGCTCTGTCGGCGCTCCAGGGGCAGACCGCGCCGCGCCAAAGCGCTGCAGCACCCATCGATACACGGTGAGGAAATGGGCGACTGCATTATTCAGCTGACTGGCCGGCCGGCCGTCAGGAGTTGCCGCCGCCATCAAGGCGCAGACTGCGCCTGGCGGCTGCAGCTAGAGCCGTACACGATCGCTTTAAGTGGCGCTTGGCACGTGGCAAGCTGGAAGTGATGCTGATGGAGGCGGTTCCCGCAGGTGGACCGCGCAGCTGCGCGCCACGTGAGGGCTTTGGCGAAAAGCAAATGGGCGAGCTTGGTTTGCGGTTTAAGCCGCACGCGGCGTTCATGTCTGTGCATATGGAAGTTGCATGTTCAGCAGCTTAAGCAAAACTGCATGCCTTATGCATCGGCAGAGGCGAGATTTTCGAGAAATCACTGCTCTCATACCGAGGTGGTCTCATTCTCATTCTGATCCCAAATAACTGGGATAATATTTCGAAGCAGGGGCATCTCGCCGAGCGTCGAACGTAACCAACGATTTACCACTGGCGCCACCGTGTCCCGTGTGAAGAACCAGATAACGCTGGGATCGAAGGCCGAGCCATAATGGAGGTTCGCACAAAGTAGGGTTTATTTTGAACGTGCATTGAGATCAGAGGTGTAGTTTCTATTCAATTCGAGCAAGAGGGGGTGAGGCCCCAGTCAACTTGAGCTCCAGATACCCCAACTTCGAGAGAAAGGTGTGGCAAATCCAGGCAGAAACCCGTTTGTTGGCCGATTTTGCGGGTAGGTTTCATAGCTTTTCATATTTCAGCCCTCTTCTCTCCACTTCCAGCTCACTTTGCGAAACTGTGCCCCTGAATGAAAGTTTAAATAAGGTATAATTAAGCATAGTTGTTTTTTAAATCGCCGTCTCGCATTTGCTTTGGGTATAATGCATGCACATGTCAGAGTGGTTGATATTTTGTCAAAGACACTCTGCAAGACACACGATGCTACACTTTTCGATAATCTTGTTTTGCATGCGCAAGACACCGACCGTTAAAGTGAAATTTCAGGTTTGAAATGTTTGAGATTTAGGTTATTTGGAAGTGGAGTAGTGTACTTTTAAGCTTCAAAAAGTTCCGAACACCGGTCACCACTATAAGAAAGTAATTTTACCTGGGTTCATGCAATCTCCAAAAGTCCCATGACCGATTAAGCACGAAAACTTGCTCACACATTCTTAGAAATACAAATAAGCTTAGAAACTTAACAGAGTTTGCGCAGGGGCATGGAGAATGCACTCATGTAACATGCAGACTTTCTGATTTTTTTGGATGTTCTGTTGGGAGGGCTTCGGGTTCGCAAAATTTTCCTGCGTACAATATGAGCCCCCATTTTAACCTCAGCGCAGAGGGGTCTTGTGAAAGGGTTTGACAAAGTCGCCTATCAGTGGCAAGGCTAGATTCTCAAGTATTCCAGGTTATCAATGGTGACCAATAAGACAGCTCACTCCCAACCAGTGAGTACATCTACGTAAAGAGAACATCTCTCACTGGCCTGAGTTTGGTATCATGCCACGTTTCCAGGAGGAGCCTCTTTGGGTTCAGAGGAGAGCCATCGGAAAATGCGGCAACACCCAGGTGCAAGATATTCCTCATAAAACCACGCTGATAAAAATGATACCAAAAGCTGCTCCTATCTCAGATAAGGCATCCGCACCTCCACTGCTCAATAGGCACCGCTTCAACGCACTGATAAAGCCGCGGGAATGCAGTTAACCAAATTTCACTGGGATTCGCATAAAGCCGGTCATTGGCATAACCGATCAGTTTTAACGTAGCAACATGCATTCATCGGAGGCCATTTACTCACATTTGTGTCCGGCAGATGTCCAGAATAATCGAGATAACATGATGTGGCTGAGGACATCATGAGTTCTTATGCTGACAATCACAGACCTTCAATATACCATGACTTACTAGTTAAACTAGGGTATCAAGCACTCACTGGGACATATCACGACAGTATAAAACATTTTAAACACAGTGCTCATGATAACCAGATGACCGACAGCGGCACAGCACAAAAATTATGTTACCGCTGGTAACGGTAATGACTAGTGGATTTTCCAACATATCAACTGCTTGCTTAATACTGTTGTTTAATCAGTTGTTCTAGGTATACTGATGGTTCGTACATCTCAGCAAACCAACTCATAACACTGAGAAACGAGTAGCTTGAAGCCTTTCTTACCCTTATGAAGTATATCTGTGCAGCTAATTCCTTCCTATGCGGTGGGCACGTGTGCATCCGTCCGGCAGATGTCGCCAGTTAACCGATATCCGGTCCACGCCAGCAGATCTATTTGCCGAAATTGTGGTAAGACGCTGGTGACTTTTCGGCGACGTTATGCAAATAATGCGAAATGGCTACCACCGGGCCACTGAATCGGAGTCATTGTTCGATGGGAATCTCAGCTGCCATTATCGTCGACACTATCACGGACGGTTTTGCAAAAGTGGTGCTACCAAATACTGCTTAGCGGGATAGCAGAAAGACGTAAGAGGTATACGCATTTTCGGGAAGAGACGCAGGCGGGGATGGGCTTCAGAGCACAGATTAGCTAATGTTCAAGTAATACGGAAATCTAACCTGCAATGGAAAAAATGAAAAAAATATGTGCAGGGATAGTGAGGTCCTTTACAGCCATTTACATTGATATCTTTGCAGCAACTTCAATTGAGTTCCTTTGTAGCAATTAACAATGATGTCCTTTGTGGTAGCTCAAATCAAGGTTTTTTTTTTGCAGCAGCTTGCCTTGAGATCCTTGGCAACAGTGTAAGCACTTCGCCAAAGGGATAGTGGTCATTCCATTTTTGCTGTTGCAATCCTATGAAGATTTTGATGTCATCCGTGAGTGACTGTAGCGGAGACAATTTTTTCATAACGTGTGCTATTCGTAACTGTGCCCAACAACCGTGCGAACCAGCCGGCGAAGAGAACACATTGCCACGATTCTTGACAAGCAAAGCAGCCATCATTCCGCATCTTCCCTTGCCGGTATATCAAGGTAGCAAGGTCATATGGTACTGCTGCACACACGTTTGTGAGTGTGGCTTCTATCATGTCACTTGCATGTAAATAAAATTTTATAGCATTATGTTGGCTGCACGGTTTTTACTGCTTATGATAGCATATCAACGGTCTCAGGCAAGTACATGCGCCAATCGCAACGCTTTAAGTGCAAGTAAAAAAAAAACGCACCTACATTACATGCGCCCAGCGGGCATTTGAAGATATGACGAGTTGCGAACACTTTACATCATTTGTACCCGGGCCCCAAGATATATCTGGTAGCCTCGTCGTGACGTCATCGTGGGGTCCTTGACATGCTACAACATTTCAAGCACATAGGTAAGGGTCTTTTTCGAAGGCAGTTTTTTACCGATTTAGAAGACACAGACGGTTTTAAAACGCTTCAAGCATCACGCAAAGCGTGTGCTCTTCCACAAGCTAGGTACGCTTTTGGTGTCCAATCTCCCGCTTTTAATTGCATGCCATTTTGTAAGGGGATAACATCGTTAACATAGGTGGCGCCAATGGTATCAACACCTGGTTTAAAGATGGCGCTAGTGCTGTTCATGCGTTTATGATACTCATCCAGTTTCCCTAGAAACCTGCCTCTTGCCTCTCGAAGCATTCTGCGTGTTTGAATGCAAGGTTTGCTTGCTGGAATTGAAGAATTGAAATCTCTTAATGTATTGCGAGATAAATGTTTGTTGATTTGGTTAGGTCACCGAGGACCAAAGCAAGATTCGTGACCAAAACGTCTGCCATTCTGATCTCTATGTCACAGAAAGTTGCTGTTACTGTTTTGTTCACCTTCATGTGTGCACCCCCCCCAAAGTTGACGTCGAAATTAATGTTGGGCAGGCTATTGCTTGTCTTAATTGATGCTTTTTAGCCCTCTTGAATTTCCCAACTATTTAATACTTTGCATTGGAAGTACTTAAACCAGACATCTTGTATTCAAAAGGTATTTTAGATGCTTCTCTTTATGCACCTTTAAGAAACGATCGTGATAGCTGATATGTTCTTGTTGGACGATTTCACTTTTCTCGACGACACTCAATAACGTTTTAAAATGAGCTTCCCTTACTCTGTGCAAATGTGAAAAGGTGTGGCAAGATCACACAACAATATTCGCCTTGTTTGGACAACATAACAGGTTAGATACTAGAGTAACGAGAGGCATTATGAGTTATAAAGAAATGGTGCGGAGTTCGCCACCTTTGTTTTGTATTTGAAAAAGACCCGTCTTTTAACCTGTTGAAAAACCATGCATCGTTATGGTACTTGAACACCTTAAAATCACACGTCACATAGACGGATATTACTCCACTCGCAGCCAGCGAAGCTCATAGCGCATCGACATTAGGCGGGCAGGCAGTTTGAAGAATAACTCTAGCCCCGAATAATCGTACTTGTGCCAAATGCGCCATATTTTTCGACAAATATAACTTCAGATTGCATTGTTTTAGTCCGTTACCCCATACTCGTTGCTGTCACCTTTGTAGACAACTAGCAAGGTAGGCTGGCTGCAGCTTTCTTGCACGCCTAAATATTTAAGATGGTTTAGGCCGTCACAAAGACCTTACGTATGCTAGCTTTGCGACGAATGAGATGTCTTGGATCACAATGTGAACACCCTCAGACATGTATTATACGCCATACCTTTTCTCATGACGTCACCTGGCTCTGACAAGCGTCCGACACGCGTACAAAACGTATGAACAGACTTGTGACACGAAGCTTTACCGAATTCATCGTTATCGTTAAGCACTTCGCATGTATTCTCATTTCACATTCTTTAATCTCACGAAAAATATATTTCCTCACTAGCCGTCGCCACGTTCCCAATGTTGGACAACTTGACAGGCTCCATTAAGATTCTGGAGTTGTGCGAAGAGAGACGTTATCCCATAACACCCCGGAAATGTATTGCTTGCAACAGCAGCCACGTGGTCCTTAATCAGCAGCTTGACATGTTGATATACTGTTTTGTTATCGTGTTTCCGTATCGTGTATGAAGGTGGCCATGTTATTGTGTATTGAAATCAAGTTATGTTAATCTAAACATACCACATCAAAATGGTTTGTGGCGTCAGTTTATGATAAGTAAGTTGGTACAAACAATCACAGCTCCAAACCAGGCTCACCTACAGGCCAAGCGCAACTGGACAGAACATAAATGACATCCAAGGGCGACTTAAGATATAATGGCAACACGTGGCACTATAATGGCATATAATGGCAACACATACCTGGTAAGACAAGTGGCCGCCTGGACATCGGGGTTGAACAGCAATCGCCCCTTGGGGCCTTTCAAGACACTTTAAAATGTCCGAATGTCTCATTCGATTTTCACTGGTTCTGGTACGAAAATATTTTGATCGCTCCCTACACAGTTCATAGGCTGGAACTAAACAACACAGTACAAGGCTTACACTTTGAGTTGTTCTTCTACAGTTAGCAATTCGATTGTTCTTCGTTGTTTTTTGATTGTTTGATGTTCGCTACTTGGTCTGACTGTACCGATTGGGGGACGCATCGTCTCGACAAAGAGAACTTATTTTCTGGATCACGTTAGTAGAACCACTATTTATACGGTACTTTTGCACACATTCGGCCAGCTACGTGTGCTTCAACAACGAAGTTAGTTGACTTGCACCTGACCACTACCCCTTTGTTTGTTATTTGTCCGGTTGCTTTTACATTCAAGTCAGCGGACTGCTGTTGAAAACGAGAAGCTAAAGAAGCGAATGAAAAGGAAGGTTTTAGGAAACCTTGATTTTCTCTTTTCTCCCTTTTGGAATGGTCCGAGGGGAGACGTTGACACTGTGACATAGTGTTGTCTTCTTCCCGCACTATCATTAGTGTTACAGATCAATGTATTGTATGATGATGGTGTTGGCGATGACTGCCACTGCCCTCCCACCTAGATGCGCCCTTGAGTTATTTTATTACATTTTGATGACTGATTCATTGCCTCCTCTAGTTACTCGGTGTCATGACAGCCTGAGACGATACGATTTAATGCGCGAGAATGCAAGTAAATCTGCACACTTATGTACCTACTCATACTTTGCTGACCAGTCATGGGACACTGTCAGTGAGTGGACCCCTCGTATGAACTGGTTTTCCATCACAACTGAAAGCTGCAGACTGCTGGATGGGTGAAAGGGGGGCGATGCAGTGACATACCAACCTTCTACTGATGTTTCCATGAACCTTTTATTCATGCCAAAGCAGATAACTATAGCGGACCGCAGTGCTCTGGAGCTGAATCCGAGGTCAGAAGCGAGAATAACGTGGTGCAGTAATAGCGCAAAGTTACTGCAGGAGCTGCCTCGAAGTACGATAGATAATGGGCAGGGCACTTCATGGCTATCCGCGCGTGATCTCCTTCAATATGAAATAAATGGAGATAATTAAAGACTTCCGAAATTTTCGGTATCATTATTTCGTCGTTGGGTGTTGTGAGCGTGAAAGCAGACGGCATGGATCTAAAGGTATGGATGCTCCAACAGTGTTGAAAATGTACGCTTTCTCCTACCGTCAGATATTGGAAGCAAAATGTGAATACCAGTGAAATAAAAGAGAAACTAAAAAAAAAATAGGGAGTGCAGTGGATATTTTACCTTTGCACCAGTGTTGTTTCCTTGCACCTCCAGTGCACCAATAAAACTTTTTTCACCAAATTTGAAACGAAGTGGCCGAAATCCGATGAGAAGACAAAGTGGGGAGACGGCCGCAGGTCACTTCCATTCCCCCCCCTTCCAACTAAGAAATAGTTCTTCCCGCTTCCCTATGCATCGCTGATGGAATGTCTCGATCCTTTTGAAATCATCAGCAATGGCGAGGAGGCTAACCTGTAGTTCCCTCATCCCTGATAGATGGCAGTACGCATGCCTCGCGATCAATAGCGGGCACAGAATCCTGCAGCAGCGAGCAAGATCCTAGGAGAATTACTGGCTGGACGGTGAAGAAATGGTCTTAACGCCTCAGAGCGAACAAAATTTACCAAAAATGCGAAATGGCGGATAACGTAAGTAATTGTTGTGAAATGAAAGAAACGGTGGACAGGGTACGGTGACGAAAACTTGAACCACTGTTGTGGCGACAATCCGCCCTTCGCGCTTCACAGCGAACCTCGCAACTCCCCGGGTTTCAAGAGTAGCGTGCATGCACCAGCCGTGATGGGGCCAAAGTGCCCCCCCCCCCCCTCCACTAGCGAAACCCCGCCCCGAGCGCCCCTCCAAACCCCGAAAATGGGTCCCTGTGTGTGGTAAGTCTCGGTCCCCAAGGGCGCCATGATGCACGTCGTCTTGCCACGCAATGTTCCACACATCGGGCCTTTCATGCAAAGGGAACTGGTTATCTCTATACGTCTGTAACCAGTTGGGTCACCAACTGATCTGCTGCGCTATTTACTTGCCCAACGTCTACTTCGATCGCGTGTTGATCGAACACCGAAGTTTCTTCATGTGAGATGTTGTGGATGTGTTGAAGGGAACGTGCCACCCACCTATGAGTCGTCTTTCGACAACGTACTTTGGTAAAGTTTTATGATCAATTATGTCTAATAACAGCACTGGGTTAATGCAACTGCAGCACCGACAGGCCATAATAAGATCCAGTCCTAATTATTTTGGAGCCCGGAATAACGCAGTAAATGCTTTGTCACAGCACTAGACCACTTTTTCAGCTTAGAGTGCATCCCTAGCCCGCAACAGTGGACGACGGCAAAATATGCCGAGACCGTAGTCGGCTGTTTTGGACTAGAGGCACCACTTTTGACCGTTTCTAACCCGCACATTGCGGCCTGCGGACTTCAAGGTGGCTCCTTTACCGGTGTGAATGAACGTCAGTAGAAGCGAATGTTAGGGATTGGAATAGCGGGCGGTACAAGCCAGCTACCGACAAGCGCGCTGATGGAGACTGGAGCCGGGTGCGGCACTTAAGACCATGCGGGGCATTTGATTCCCAAAGTCAAAGTGTACTTCGAAAAGGGTCACTGTACTAAACGCCCATAGGGAATAAATCAGTGTCACGGGGTAACATTTGTTGCAATTCACAGGATAGTGAGCTCACATACTTGTATATATTCTGTGCCCTAAATAGAGTACACCAAACGCTCGTTGCACTTGTGTGTAGAAGCATTTTGACTCATAATGGTCTGCAGACATAGCATACACAGAATTTGGAAAAAGAAAAACTGATGAAAATAATACTTTCGTAGTGGTGAGGCAGGTTTGTGGTGACAGGAGACAGGAGAGAAGGGTTTGTGGTGACAGTAGTGGCAGGAGAAAACCAAATGGTTTTCTCCTGTCGGAACGCCTACTTCAAATAGAGATTTACAGTTATTCAAAAGATTTGGAGAAAAATGATATTGCAGAAGAAGGCGTACGCGGTCTGATATGGTACACAGGTCTCTGATGTTAATATACATATATATATATATATATATATATATATATATATATATATATATATATATATATGTATACAATAGGTGACACGCACAAAAGATGAAATGCTTCATCTTAAGGTAAAAGTGAGACATCATTGCGCACTCAGTGTCAAGGAGAAGGTCATCCGAAGTCAGTCTATGGCGCTTCACTCGGACAAGTAGTTCGTCATGGGGGTAAGTACCTAGGTAGTCCCCGGACCCCCCCCCCCCCCCTCCATCGGGGCTATACCCGTTACACACATCGGTGACGCATCCTTTCTCTCAGTCACGGAAATGCACGAGTTACTGCCGCGCAAAGATAAAAAACGATGTAGGTGTTTGGTAAATATGGTAGAAAATGTAAAGCCTCTTATATGGTTCTTGTTACAATAGGCACCCAACCATAAGTTCGCAAAGGAGAGATGTCAGATATAATTTGTTTTGCAAAACACTGCGAATTTGTCCCGGTGAAATGGCCCAGTAACGAGTGTAACCTCCGGGCTCAGGGAGCGAGGGGGGAGGGACACGAGCCTCTTGGCTGTGTCCTTGGCTACGCTGTTCCTGTGCTACAGCACTCGAAATTTAAGCCAAGCATGCCTTTTGCTACATCATTAGAGCATGTTTCGTACTGAGTTGGAGGTACTCCAGCCTTTCCAACTCTGCCGTCAGGTCTGACAACCTCGGAAGACAGATGGTGTCAATTCGCGGAGGAATTGACTTGCCATGAGCACATGTGTCATTTTAGTCATTTTCATCTGGCTCAGGTCTTACGTACGATTTACAAAGTTACTCCCCCAGGCATAATCGAAACCATTGCATGGTTCTAAGACCTGATAATACAATGTTAAAGTAATAAGCAATTGTTTTCAATGGCTTATGTATAAAGTTTGAGCACGTCTACCAGAAGCGGAATCTTTTTCGTGTTCTCGGCGGAGGATAGTTTGTGCGTTCCATGTTTTTTCATATTAATTTGCGTGCTTTTTACAATGTCACTTAATCCGCACTGCAGTTATGAGCAAAACTCGCCATAAATTTGAGAAACACCCCCCGCCCCGATCGATTGTGAGGTTTAACATGGCGCTCATGGGCGATGCGTGGAAATGATTGCGTTTGCAATCTTATGTACCCAAATTACTTAAGCGTAACCTCTGTCTAGGTCTGAATCTGACTCAGACCCAAATTTGGATGAGCAGCATGTTGCCCTGAATTACTCATTCATGAAATATTACCTGATCCCATGATTCACGACTAAGATGAAAGAAATCAAAACGCTATGCAATGCCGAGTTTTAAGTAGTTTTCCGACACAAACCTCACCGATTTCTAACCAATGCTTGCATATTCTGGCATATCTCGGTTCATGATGCTGTCGTTTCTACTACCACGTTTCCTATACACGTACTCTGACAAATCACGCTCTGTTTTCTAACCAATGAAAAAATGGATTTCATTTCGCCAGTTAGTTCTAATTTAAGACAACCTTGCGTATGTATGCATGTTGCGTTTTGCTGAGAGCGTATGCAAAGATGAACCGGTTTCAGTTTCCAAGCGAGTTTATACAGTCTGCACATTTCCCAGTCTAACCAAGTTCTTGGATAAGTCCATTACCACACATCCTCATCGCAGCCCACATAAATATTGGAGGCTGTTGCTATGGCAGCAGGCCTCGCCGGTCGCCGGGCAACCGTTCACCTACGTCATAGCATTGAGCATCACGTTTCCGCTGTGCCTCGGCCCGAACTTGGAGCCGGACGATTATATAACCAATACGTAAACGAGCGACTCCTGTGCCGGTCGCACTCATTGTGTGTTTGCGTGTGTGTGTGTGTGTGTGTGCGTGCATGCGTGCGTGCGTGCGTGCGTGCGTGCGTGCGTGCGTGCGTGCGTGCGTGAGTGCGTGTGTGTGTGTGTGAGCGTGGGGGGGGGGGGCATTGTCATGAGAGACACGCGACGTGCGATTGTTCTGTATGCAAAGAAACAACAAATATGGCGTGATTGCTAGGCGCCACTGGACGATTAGCCACAAGTCAGGCCTCAGCTACTAGCCCCTAGGTAACTCGCTCTGTAAAGTTCAATGTTGGTTTAAGTTCGCCGAGCTTACTCACTCCGTAGAAGCAGGTGGTATCCAGAGCTTCAGAGCTATAGTGACTGACTTTCTGGAGGAGGCTCCTATTCTGGCCATTTAATTAGGAAACTGACAGTTATGTAATCTACAACGACAAAGGGTACGTAGGTCTATAGCCATTAGCGTTATTGGTTGATTATTCAATGAAGTGGTAAATTTTGTTAGCGTAAGAAATCAGCTGCGGGCAGGGTAAGTCACACTAGGTTCATTCCTAAAGCTAAGGTCACATTCGCACATATGTCGCCAGTATGCAATAGGACACTTAGGACACTTCGCTTGGCCGATGCCAGAGCTCTGCACTGATTAGATCCGTCCATATCTTACTGATTACTTTAGCTAAGAACCAACACGTCCAGAATGATAAGTATTTTTGGAAGCGGGCTTGGACTGCATTGCATTTAAACTTAAATCATCTCTAGTGGATAGAAATCGAACGGAGACGCAAAGCGGCGCTCAGTCGGATACCAGTCTCAGGCGTGCACCCCATCACCGGAAGGCCAGGAGGATCGCCAAATCCCGCCAGAAATCGCCCCAGGGTCTGGGCGAACCTGAGCTGCGCACCAGAGAACGTGGTGATACGCAACAATTCAGTACCGGTCTCACAGCCGCGCGATGGTGCGTAGGCGGTACCAGCCGTGGAGGTTCACGAGCGTCTGCGTGTTGAAGTAAACAGGAGCCGCTACTCTTTTAGGGCATGGTGTCGCGTGGACAGGACACGGTCACACGTCAGCAGTTGGAGGGCTTTTCCTCCCCGCCCCAGCTCGGAGTAGTACCAAACGACTGTCATTCTATCGAAACGGGGGACTCCCGGCACTCCTGATCGAGTGTGACAGGAGTCCGCAACTCCTGGTCGATCTGGAGGCCCTCAGGGGGATGCACCATACCTTGTGTCCCTTCCTGACGCAGGGAGGTTCCTTTGTGACGCCCGGGCTCTTAATGACAAAAAAGGATCCCTTAGTGGCAGAGGGTCCAACAATTGGCACAGGGACCCCAGTGCAACTTATCAAGCCCCTGATCCAAACGGGAAAGAGCCCCCCCTCCCCTCCTCCATTCGGTAGGCGCTGCCTGGCTTGCCAGACGCTCCACTTTCTAGTGATTGGTAGAATAATGGCTTGCCACTGCTTGGATTGGCCAGATGGCGGCCTGTTTTTGCTGGCTTAATGTCCGCCCGTTGTCCCGCGCCCGGGCGAGCGGAAGGCTTTCATTTTCTCCAAAGTGCACCTGAGCGGAGATAAAAGTTAATTCGGACAAATTTAAAATGTGTGAATCTGTCGAACAGGGAGGGCCGCAAGATAATGGGCGCCTGTTTTTAGCTGGAACACCGCGCTGTCAGTTCACAACAGCACAATGACATTGGACTAAATGCGTAATTGAACATCCCGATGCTTGCTGATGAACTATTTAGACTTTAGATACCACATAAACACCATTTCATCCAGGCATGAATAGCTGGCTGAAATGAACACTGGCAATGTGTGTAACAAATGGCAACCGGTCTAATAAACGTTTAACATTAGAACCCGAGGTTTTGTGCCACTAAGCACATGGGAATCGTAAATGGTGGAAAGTAGGACGATATCCAAGCCATTTACTTGATATCTGTGCTATAGTCAGTTATGAAATAGCAGTGTCATTCCAAATCCCCACAATTATCTCATTACAACAGCCTGCTTCGTTGATTTTATCGACACAGCGAGCTGTGACTCGCATTTTTTAGATTGAACTATGCTGGAAATTCGCTGAGGCTGTGGAAATTCCCTGCAGTGACGGGACTATGCACTGCGGATGAAAAGTTGCTCGATGCCTTTCGTTTGATCGCTGTGCTCATTTCGGAGTCAAAGGCTCAAGTCTACTACGAGAGAATAATAGTAGCCGCCTGGCGATGTTTAATTAACCTAAATCTTTAAAATGCTATATTGATTAGAAACTGTTGGTACTAGAGACGGGAAGTTCGTCGTTGACGCTGCCTCATGCATACCAGATATCTATGACACGAGCACAGCCCCAGCATCACTTCAGCATCAGCATTTGCCAGTTTCATTGGGTGGCGGACCAAACGGTGAAAGCGTTTTGAATGTCTAGAATTGGGTACGAAAATGTTCCTTACAAAAATGGCAAAAGAAATATTGGGGTCATCTTCACTGACTTTTCCTAAAAAATCTGACGATGACCAGAGCTTTCAAGTGTCGGGTTTTCCCAAGATAGCGAATGCTTTGTTGATAACGCCGTTTAACCACAACTCCTGGTATACTGAAGGTTGCTTATCTCCTTCATGGAAACTCTGAACTCATAGCACCGAAGCAGCAGGAGTTGAAGGGTCTTCCTTAAGAAAGGTCTTGAACAATGAATTGCAATCAAGCAATGCGGCCGTAATTGCAATTAAGTTGTTTAAGCAAGTACTTGTACAGTTTACGACACGCATTTGTCATGCTACTTCATAGAATGTTCACTACGGTGACCGTGCAGTCACCAACCTTTACCCCATTTCCTTCCAATTATGACATGTCTAATGGGAAGGTCGACAGCTTACTATTATTTTTTTTACATCGGCTCATCCTGACAGAGTTCACGATTTTTGTGACAGCCTTTCGTTTGTGCATGTAAAGTCACGCCAGACTGCATTTAACCGTCTTTTTGCGGGTCGGGCCGCCACCGATGAAAGAAACGCGTTTATTTTCGCTGATCGTAGCGATTGAATTTACTATGTTTCTTTGAATTTCACTCCATTCTGAGATTCTTTTACATTTTTCGGCCGATTCTTTTTAAATACAGCTTCCCATCGACTTCGAACTGGATTTGATTCCTCAGCATCAAAGCCATCTTGGAATCGACCAAATATTAAACGCAATTGTTAATTTTGACACAGAGAACACAAATCAATGTGGCCAAAATCCTGGTAAAAGTCAGGATTTGGGGATAGGTTATATTAATTTCACCGGCACAGCTTCCCCCAACAGATTTTAGCAAGCGGCCCCCCTCACTGGTTTCCATCAGTTGCTCGGGCCGTGGAGCCGGGCCGGGCCGAGGCAAGCTTGGCCGGGCCAGCAGGTCCGCGGGTCGTCCTGGAATGCGTCCGGGCGGGCGGTGCCGGGCGGCCGGGCGGCGTTATTGATTGCGGGCCGGCGGCCGGCGCGGTCCGGCGCCCCCTGCAGCGGTGGAGCGGGCCGTGCCGGGCAGGGCCGAGGCCGCCGCCGCCACCGGCCCGGGGCGGGACCACCGAGCGCCTCGGCCGCCGGCCAAGACGGAACGCCGCATGGCGGGCCAGGCCGGTGACACGACGCCGCCGGTCCAGCGACGCGACACCGGCCGAGCAGCGTTCACGTCCGGTCACCATCGATCCCGGGCCGCAGGCGCTGACGGTGACCATCCGAAGCACGCGCCTCGCCGCCTCCACCAGCTGCCTGTTAATGAGGCGTGGGGTGAAGGTCCGTCCGTCGCCGCCCCGCCAGCCGGACCAGGTCGGGCGGCCGGCGGGCGGGCATGGTGGAGGGGGGGGGGGGGCGCACTGCGGGCATCGTCGGTCGGGGGCGCGCCGCGGCGGTTGGAGGCGGGCGCACCGGTGCCGACGGCCGGCAGTGCTGAGTCGGAGGTGGCCCGGAGCGGCATGACAGGCGAGACGGCAACATGAAGGCACTCTTCTCAAAGCTGCTGTGAGTGGGCGTGGCCGGCTCAAAGTCCGCTGGGGCGGTGTAGAGAATGTGTCGATTCCTTGTCCGCGGGGGCAGTGTGACTTTCCCATCAGGGTAGAGGGCAGCTCTGTGCTGTTATCGAGACGGATTTGGGCTCTGAAACGGCGTCCACCAGGGCTGAGGGCGGTTCTGTGTTGTCTGTCAGCAGAGTGATGGCGTGTCAGCAGAGACCGATACAGAGTGTGGCTCTGTGCTGTCCACCAGGACAGAGTGTGACTTTGCTTGCGGATGAACGCAGTGTGCCTATGTGCCCGCCGCGGACGGGGTGGTGGAGCTGGAGATTCTCAGCATTTTGGGATTTAAATCCCTGGGTAGGTGAACTGGCAGAGGGGTCAATTGTTTGGATTACCATTTTCCCTTAATTATTTACACCAGACGAGGATATGAGTCCGAAGCCATAATTCCGTCCATGACGCTAATACCTCGTCTCAATCTTTACGTAAAACTTTGAGTGGACTTGGTTTCGGGTTGAAGCGAATACATTTGGAAATATTCGAATCCTTGTATGGAAACCTCTAACTAATATAATGGGATAAAACGAGTACAGGTGACTAAGTCTGTTGCAGCACCAGCATTTACGTGTTCCATTTAATTCCCCGAAGAACATGTGAGCATGCATATTATTGGATATTTCTAATCATGTCTTTAAAAAGAGTTTGACGGCTTGTTGATTTTTGAAATTTGAATCCTGATTTTCGGTGTTGGAATCCTGGTTCTTAAGATCCAACGTTTTACGGAACTCCAATCTATTCTAGTCCATTTTCATCCTGCGAATCTTAATCCTCAGTCACAGCAGGAGGTGGCTCTGTCTTGTCGTTACAGTGCTGCCCTGTATTTTCCTTCAGGACAGAGTTTAGCTTTTTGTCGTTCGAAGCAGGGTGTGGCTCTTTGTCATCCATCAGTACAGAGCGCGTGCTCGTGTCTCGTAACAGAGTGTGACTATGGGTTGTTTATGAGAACAGAGTATGGCTCCATGTACTGTACATCAGGAGAGAGTCTGCCTCCCCATCCGCCGGGGCAGGACGTAGAGCTCAGGATAGCTCAGAGCACGTAGCGCTTGAGTGATGCCCTGCGTCCGTCGGGATACTTTTCCGGTGCTGTGTGCCCGGACAAAGTATGGCTCTGTGTCTGCTGGAATACATATGTCTCTGCTGTTCACTGTGCGAGGAAGTGCGGCCTCTGTCCACCGATGGTGGAACGTAGTCTTTGTGTACGTCGGTGGTGGGAGTTAAGAGCTGCGGGTCACGTGACTGTCACGTCACTGGGTCGTATCTGGTCTTCGGCAATGGAATGCGGTGGCGACTGGAAGAAGCACAGAGCTGCGCTGTCTCTGCGAAGTGGTTCGGATGGCCTCGGGCTCTGAAAAGTGAATGAGCAGGTCCATTACCTGGGATACGTTTACGGAGAGGAAATTGGTTGATATCGGACATGATACGAACAAGTCAGTTGCTTATTACTTATGAGCACTGCAATACGATACCCTTTTACACAACACGTCTCCATCCGCGAGCTCTGATTGTTTTTGTCGTCTCATTTCACTTGTGCAATGGCTCGACAGTGCCCATAGAAAGTACATTCCTGGCGCAGAATCGGTGGGGAGGGGGGGGGGGGGAGGGGTCGATAGCATCGAATGGCTGTGACCTATAAGGCGGGTCGTAGTGATAGTATCGGACGTATCGCGCTTGTACCGGCCGTGTTGTGTGCCAGCGAACAGACGTCAGGCGCTCAAAACATCACGATTGTTCCAAAAATCGGCTGGCAGCGGTATTGGCAGAACAAAAGTACTGGAAAACGTACTAAATGCGGTGTGAAAACGAACAAATGCAGACTATTCACGTCACAGTTCATACCGGACGAATTACTACCTTATTCGCTGGCTATACTGCACACCAACATCAGGAAATGAATGGCTTTATAAGGCTGTGAACTTATTACGAACTTCCATTACCCAGTCCGCTGGTTTCCAACAAACTGGCATATAGAGTATAACACACTGCTCAGAACCACTCAAAACTCTCCTAACCATGAACCGTCGCATACCAGCTACAGCGGACGAACTGGAGAGACTTTGCCTGAAAGAGGATATCGTTTATTTTAAATTTATGAGACCTACTCTTCATCTGGGCGCACCATATTGATGGTACTGATGCTAAGGACGCACTCCTGTGAGTTTCGACACCAATGTGCACCGGAAAATAGTCGCATTAAGTATAGTTATCACGAGGAAAACAGAATAGGCAACAGCTGAAACCGACATGGCATGTATCCGATGTGACATACTTGTGGCAACGTATGTCATATGACCATGTCGCACTATCGAGAATTGTAACATGTTCACTGTCCGTTGCACAAGCCACTTTTATGGAAGAGTGACTTGCGTAACGCACGAATAGTAGGAAGGGTGCGTCAAAACTGACGCCGCCAAAATCAAGCATTGTGACGTCACCAAACGGCCGTCGATCCGAGCGTCAGACGAAAGCTGGCCCGCCCTACAGCAAAGCTATGCGGCACAGCATAACACCTCTCCGTCGGAGGTTTCAGCCCGGTTTAATCAGCTCATCTGCGCGTCCACCAAGACTGCGGCGAGGTACAAAAGGCTCATGATCATGAGAGCGAAGAAAACACTGAGTTCTACCTCTAGCCTACTTACCGCGTATATGTTCTTGGTTAGGACATGCCAAAGTCTACCGAAACACGAACTAGTGTTACTAAACGTACCTTCCAGTGACTGATGGCTTCACCCTGCCCATGGGCCTTCGTAAAGTACTGGAACTACCTTCGTAAATTGTGTGGACCTGTCGCACCCCAGCATTACGGCGTTCTTTTGTCCATGACCCATCACCTGGCTGGCTCGCGAAGCTGCCGAGCGGGGCAGGTCATACGCCACATGTGCTGCGGTTGATGTAGTTTCGCTGACTATACTTTTACCTGTTTTTTTCATATGGGCGAATAAAGAGGTGGTGACTTTGAGACCGGAGTTTTTTTAAAGTTTAGTTTGCTGTAAAGACCCCTAGTTTTTTACCGCAGTGAGACTGATACCAGTAAAAGGGACTGGGAAGTTACCGGTCGGCTGTTGCTGGCGAATACTCTAGGGTGGTGTCTGGAACGCGAACTCACATAGTCTGTCACGCTGGGGGCCAGGTGTCCAGCACTTTACAAACTGAGCTACGGAGACAATGATTACGATTGAATTTGGCTGATTGAACAGCCGATGTGGTTGTTTCACTTTTCGTCATTTATCGACGCGTGCAACTGCTGAGGTGACTATTGCTTCAAACGCTTGTGGAAACCGGGCCAGTGGAAGTTTGGCGCGACGGAGATAGTGTACGTAACGTCTCCGTTTTACAGGCCGAACCCCACTGGGCCAAACGACAACATGGTCCACGCACCAATGAACAACGCCACTGGAATGCAGAGGTCTATGCCCAGGGTGAGTACACCAACCCTCTTTTGGATGAAGATCGGTGCCAGCAAACGTCTGGGTTCTTTGTGATACTTAAGTATGCTGACTGCTACGTGGATCATTTGGGTGTGGGCCGCAGCCGTACCAACGCGGCCACATCCTCACGCTTTTAGGCCAGATGCTTTCGTCGTGGGGTTCCGAGGGCTTCTCTGACCTGAAGTCTGCCAGTTGTTAGGAACCAAAGCAGACACACCGCTTCGTAAGAAGATGGCGACGCTGCAGCATGATGTGTCTCGCAGTGTAGAGCATGGGTGGATTTTCCGTGTTGTAAGCTATACCATAGTGCCAGTGGACCAAGCGCGATTGGTTGAAATGCATCACTACCTGTAGTATCCCAGCAATAGGCCACGTGGTGCGGCAAGAATATGACCGGTGGGGACAAACCGTGTTAACAGAACTTCTTCATGTGTAAATTTCTTGCAGCGAACATTGCAACGTAATGAGCAGCCAATATTGCAAGCATGAATTGGGAAGCATAATTGCTAAGCGTTAGTCATATTACTACGTAGGTTAAGATACGTACGTACGTGCGTATCGGATGTGGTACTCAGGTGTAATCAAGAGACTGTCGTCGATTGCCACAAGACGTAATCGCTGCCGTTCCATGACGTTCGTACATGTGCAAGTTATTTAGGATTACAGCACGGTAATAGGTGGGTCCGGAGTCTACAAACCAGGTCACGTTTGCAGTTGAACCTATGGTCACCATTATGTTAGGAGTTAGGAGTAATGTTGCAAGGGTTCCGACAAAACTCGCGATCGCTTCTCCTCAAAAAGATAGCGTAACCAAGTTACGTATATGCTGTCACGATATTCTTACCCTGCATTTATGCATGCTCTTCATTGAGGGACCTGATTTACGGCGATTGCGGTCTTTGCTGGATGAGGCCAAACAGGTTGAGGAGTGACACATATACGAGTCGTTGATGTTTCATCGGAATTTTGAATAAGACAGCGTACCTTTTTTATTATGGGATTACTTTTGCCAGAGATCAAAACCAACGTCAATATCAGGCACGATCACATTGGACGTCGGGAAAATATAACCAAATTGCGTATGCATTTCTCAGAATCTTGTCAGCAGTTCAAGAAAGCATTTCTTCATGCAGTGATGATTTGTGATAAAATAAACTACTGTCACACATGATCTGACGTGGCCATAACATATCACATAGCTAGGAGCTATTTAAATGAACTTCGAAGCGGCGTAGGTAGCTATTCTTGACTATTGGATTACACCAAATTTGTAAAGCAAATGTATATTATATATATTATATGTATGCATATCTATATATATATATATATATATATATATATATATATATCTATAAGCTGACTATTATTGGCTTCTGGTCCAACCCTTTACGCATATCCGACGCTGAAAATATGTCTTGAACCCGAGATATGTGGAAGTATTCTTCGTTTACCGGATAATCACTCTCTGTATGCATATCTTAACGCCACATATGGCCTGCAATATCGAACGTGATTGATTTATGCCGACATAAATTGCTAAGCCGTAGGCGAAATGTCTATAACAGCACGGAGACCTCCAGATATGAACATTAATATCGCGTTACAATGTCAGCCCTATATTTGGTCTGTAGTTCACGGCGTAATCAATAATGATACAATACACCAGTTGATGTGTGGTTGCGCAAGTACAACTTGAGATGAGCCTGAAAACAGTTTTTTTCTGACGTGAAAGCCTAACTTTCACCGCATTTTAGCAAGCCGTGACAAGGGCAGCAAAGCAAGCTATTGATCTGCCGCAAAATAGCACGAGGTCAGGGTAACCTGAACCTGTGGCAACAGCTTCATGCGACGTACTAAACCCGTTAGCACCATGGAATGGTTGTACAACGAGATAAATGCGATAAGGCGAATAACACAACTGATTCGGCGACTAGAATGGCACTCACAGCGTCACTTGAGTTAATGATGATGTGTGGTGAGTTAGTACAGCACGAGTTAGCACAGCACGGGTTACTACAGCTTCGTCAGACTAATCTCTCTTAACGTGTTATGGTGCTCTTTAGTGGTATTGCGAAATTCAAGCTGCTGATATCCATATTGTGGAATTTGCTGGCAAAGAACAGGCGTCCTCATTTTCCTCCCAAGCTGGTTTTAGAGGGCAGTGTTCGTCATAATGCATTAATATATGCTCCGACCACGCAGTGACGACATCCGCGTTGTAAAAACACGTTACACACTAAATTATGATGATATCATAAAAATAATTGTGGCTCAGACTTGTACGGACACAGAATTACAAGCATTCCTCTCTCAACACGCGCCCGGGCAGCCGGTTGACTCCACTTTGCTCCGGCGTGGGTCAGTCTGAACCCCCGCTGAGATCTCAAAAGCAAGAGAGCTAGAAACGCCAATTTACATGGTGGATTGTCCTCTATGTAAACTCACTGATTCTAAATGTGAAATTCCGAGGCCATTACCTTTCGGTTGAATAAAGCCAAACAAGTAAAACTTCAGATTAGTGTCCAAAGCGCTACCAGACGTCCTCATACACCAACCTGACACCTAGATACCTGTTCTAAGCAAAGATGACTGGTGTTAATTTACGGTTAGACATTGTTTGGCTTTTAGAAGGTTATAGTGACCAAAATCCTAGAAGATTGTTTGGATCTTTGCATTTAAATAAACATGAAGAATTACGCAAATAGGTAAAGTCCTAAAAACCAAATGTTAACTTGGATCATTTCAGGTCAGTGAACCTATTCTAACTTTAAACAAGTCATGGAGGACGTCAGCTGTAGTCCCTGTTCTTGCTAAATTCGACATGAGCACCAGAGACTACCCCACACAGTAAGCTTTGGAGTAAAAAGCCAGGTTGGTTTTGACCTCTGTTTGACTCTCGAATCTGACCCTACGTCAGCAGAATTTGTTGCCATCGTAAATTAAATTAGTTAATTGCCTAAGAAACAACCTCCTTAGAAACTGCATTCGTTGACAGCCTTGCTCGAAATTGCCTTCACTCGCACCTCACATATTCTGATGCAGCTGTATATCATGTCTGCAATGTCAGGGCGCAGTCGCAGACTGAAACCTGATTGGTTAAATCACGGGGTGCAACCAGACTGGTGAGCAACAACACTTTCGGCGGTAACGACAGTGGTGCGTGCCAACACTCGGACGTAAATCAAACCGACATTTGGGTGATATTTTGTATAGCCTTAATGACGCTTGCACTCGAGCTTGACAACACGAGTAGCTAGAAGTGTCAACAACGTTACAAAGTTTGAGCGTTCCGAGAACAACACATATTGCGCCTATTTCAAGATGCGTGCTGGCTGCCATCCAGGTATACAGTCTATGAAGATATTTGCGCGTGATTTAACGAATAGGCCATTTATCTGCCCCATACGATGCATTCATTGCTGCTAATTACCTGAGCGACATCGCCTGAAAAGATCAATGACACCTATGCTCTTACATGCCATTACATTCTCACTCAGCATTGGTTAAGCGCTAACTGATGCAAGATCATCAATGAAGCCTGAAGTCTATCTGGTGCCTTCTAACAGCATAAAAAACTCCTTCTCGCAAGTCCTATTTCACGTGCTTTATGACGCGATCTGACAGCATAAACAACTCCTTCTCGCAAGTCCTATTTCACGTGCTTTATGACGCGATCTGATCAGCTCGATCGTGACGAGCATGTAGGGGAGCCGCACGGCAGCCGCGCTGGCCACAGCGGCGGCTGAGTGACGCCAGCTGTGAGCCATGGCAACCGGGCGGGGGTCGGAGAGCTCCGGAGCTGGCGAGGCGCGCTGCAGCCGACCGCGGCCGCCTATCGACCCGGCCGCGGCGGCGGCCGGCGGCGCGCCGCCCCCATCTCTGGCGGCGGCGGCCCGCGGGGCGCCGGCGGCTCCGGAGGGCGCCGCAGCGTCCCGGCGGAGTCGTCAGCGCGCCGCCGGAGCCGCCGCCGCCGTCGCCACCGGCACCGGCGCCGGGCGCTGTTCAGCGCACGGCGTATTGATCAGGTGGGGGCGCGGCCGTGCTCCGGATCAGGGCTCCGGCGGGCCGCCTGTGTCGCACATCACCGGGACAACGGCTGGCTCCGCGCCGTGACCGCCGCTCCGTCCTCAGGCGGCACGTGCATGTCCCCAGCCGCCTGGCCTCCGGACGGAGCGCGGCGCGACCGGCGGCGCGGTCGGTCCCGCTCCCTGGACGCCCCGGGTTTGGCGCCTCTCACATCGCTGGACCGTGACCCACGTCGATGTTAGACGTAGGCAGCCACTGCAGCTTGGTGTTCCTCTCTGTCGCCATTCCCTTTAGAAGATGCCTGTGCTCCGAGACGTCTTGTCCATCCCAGGGTAAACCTGTGGTGCGTAGTCGCTGCATGGTTGTTCGCACCTCGCACACGCACTGGATGTTTCCACGACGCTGCTGAGAAGGGTTGCTGCGTGCCATTACTTGGAAGTGAAGGATGTTCCTATGCATTCCGTTTGCAGGAGAAAGGTTCTCGGCCGAATTGCTTCGTCGAACCGGGCCCAGTGTTCAACTGCTGGAGACGTTAAGTATATAGGTGTGAGAGCGCCATTACTGGAAAGCTGGTCGATCTCCATGAGTGCGGCGGTTGGCGGAAGTCTCCTCAGGTCCCGCGAATCCGAGTCCTCTCGCACCGAGCTATTCCCTAACGACGTCGTACCACGAACGGAGAGCGGCGTGGAGCACGCCCGTCCTGCCACCTCACGGGGGCAAAGTGGCGAGTTTACTGCCCGCACACAGCGGGCCTGCCGGAGACCCGCTGCCTCCCCGCCACTGACGCCACGCTCCGTCCTTTCAGTTCGGCCTGGCGGGCACGGGCGGCGCATTCGGGCCGGGCCAGGCCGGGCCGGGCGGCCAGTTCAGCCCGCGGCTGCCCAGCCCCCGTGCCGCCGGCGCAGGGGCCGTCTCGGGCGGCGCGCCGCGGCCGCCGCTACACGGGCCGCAGCCGTCGGCGTTCGCGCCGGTCACGCCGCAACTGGGCGGCCCGGCGCGCGCCGGGCCGGCCTCGCCGCGGCCCCCGCTGGCCGCCGGCCACGGGCCGGCTGCGGCGCCGCCGGGCTTGCAAGGCTTCCCGGCCGGCACGCAGGCTCTGCCGGCGACCGGCAGCCGCGGCTATCAGGAGGCCGGGGTCAACCCGCCGATGGCCGGCCAGGCCGGGTATCCGGGCTCGGCGGCCGGCTACCCAGCGGCGCCCGCCGCGCAGGGCTACCCACCGTCTGCCAGCCAGGGTTACCCGAACGCCAGCCAGGGGTACCCATCCACCAGTCAGGGCTACCCGGCCACCAGTCAGGGCTACCCAACTGTCGGCCAGGGTTACCCGGCCGCCAGCCAGGGCTACCCTGCTGCGTCAGCCCGCCTTCAACCCGCCGACCCTCCAGCCTCCCCACTGCCTCTCAGGGGAACGTGCACGCCACACAGGCGTTCCCGGCCACCTCTCAGGGGTTACTCGGCCACCTCGCAGGGCTATCCCGCCGCCTCGCAGGGCTACCCCACCGCCTCGCAAGGCTACCCCACTGCCTCTCAAGACCACCAGGCCAGCTCGCAGAGCTACCCTCCAAACCAGCAGGGCCACCCGATGGCCGCCGCGGACGGGTTCGCTGCGGCATCTCAGCCCTTCTCCGGTCCGACTGCCGCGTACCCTGGCGCGGCTCAGGGGTACCCGTACCCCGAGCCGTCTCAGGGCTACCCGGGGCAGACGCCACACGCTGGCTCTGCGTTCGGACCCAGCGCGCCTCTCAACGGACCCACGCACCACCAGCTCGGCAACAGCGGACAGCAGCTCCAGAGGCAGCAGCTGTCGCACGCTCAGCAAAACGAGAATATGCCTTAACCGAAATGTTCAGGTGAGGTTTGACGTCCAGCGGAGGGCGTTGGGGACAACAGAGGCGTTCGGGACAGCGGAGGGCGTTCGGGACGTTCGGGACGTTCGAGACAGCAGAGGTGTGTCAGGACATAGAGGGCGTTCGGGACAGCCATTTGGGACAGGCGGAGAGCGTTTGGGACGTTCGAGACAGCAGAGAACGTTCAGGACAGCGGGAGAGCGTTCGGGACAGCCGTTTTAGACAGCGGAGAGCGTCTGGAACGGCCGTAGTAAGGCGTTCGAGACAGCGGAGAGTGTTCGGGACAGCGGGGGCGCTCGGATCAGCTGAGAGCGTTTGGGACAGCGGAGGGCTTTTGGGACAGTGTGGGCGTGCGATGGCTTGTTCATTGGCGCTACATTTGGTCTGATCCGCATCAAATCACGGTGGTAAGGCCGCCTCTCAACCGGCATTTCAACGGCAGTGGCCATCGTGATTGCTTAACGTGCGATCGGGGGTCACGCCATCCGGATCGACAATGATAATCTGTTTACAATTGTTTCGGAATGACCCATGGGCGACTTAAACGCCACTTCTTGCTGTCATTCTGTCTTGTACTAGTGTCCTTGTTGCGTCGTGCTATTCTGCCAACCGTTTCTTTTCCTGTCAAGCGTCAGTAAAATTAAAACGTTGCTCATGGTTATTTTGCAATTTTGCACGTGCCATACACACAATAGTTGCAGGGGAAATTTTCACAACCATGCGGCCAAAGTCTCAAAACGTATGGCGGCAGGTGCAATAGGATTTTCATTTTTCCATTCTGCTCAGCTTAAGCCAGGTGATTTGCTAAACATCAACTGTTCCGCTGATGACCTATGCACTTACTTACTTCGATGGATCATTGCTGCATCGCTTGTGTCAAGAAGTATCTGATGTTATCACGTCATTGGGAACTGCACTTTGTATCGTTTCCTGTGTCTGTAGTAGAGTTCGTAGTGTCACTTATTCCGCTTTGTCATGAAGTTCACTATAGCAGTGCTATTTTATAGCTATATGTAACCTGCTACTACTACGGATACGTAAGATAAGTTTTCGTTGGTTGTTTGGGCATTAGCGAGGAGCATTATTCACATTGATAAGACAGTAGTATTGGCCTTATTCCTCGGAGAAACCAGGAGAATAGAGATGTAATTAGGTTGATATTTTGGCAACATGCCTTTATCGAAACAATAGCAGAAGTCAATCAACAACAATCATCTTCTGCTATTGTTTTGATACAGGAATGTCGCCGAAATATCAACCCTAACCATATCTCCATTCTTGTTGTTTTTCCGCCGAAAAAGGCTAATACTACTGTCTTAATTTTTTTAAAAAGTTTTCGTTGGTATCAAACTCAGGGCAATAGACGCGCTGCAATGACTTTTCTCACGGCTTTCGAACCTGGGCCAGCAAGAAAAGACTTAAACCTTGCCAGAAATATAGCTCTACGCATGCTGCTACTTAAGATTGAACCAGAACCATCTTTTGGAAAACACCCCAGCTCAAAATTCCGATCGCACCACATGAACCATTTCAGAATCTCCATCTACTGCGTCGTACCAAGCACCATTTCATGTTTCACCTCGAACTTTCACACTCCTTTATTTCGTCGTTAAATGACATCTATTGAGGCCCGATATTGCGCGGCGGCGGAGGTGGCCGCCGAATGGCTGGCTAGGGATCGGGTCGGCGCGCGCCGAATCAGCCCGGACTTACGTCGCGGTAATTCGTCCTCCGGTCCGGGAGGCCGCGATATTAACCGCCATAAATCGGCAGCCGACGGGACGGTGCTCTCTTGAGATCGGCGGCCGATGGACCGTGCTCTCTTGAGATCGGCGGCCGACGGGGACCGTGCTCTCTTGAGATCGGCGGCCGACGGAACCGTGCTCTCTTGAGATCGGCGGCCGACGGGACCGTGCTCTCTTGAGATCGGCGGCCGACGGAACCGTGCTCTCTTGAAATCGGCGGCCGGCGGGACCGTGCTCTCTTGAGATCGGCGGCCGACGGGACGGTGCTCTCTTGAGATCGGCGGCCGATGGGACCGTGCTCTCTTGAGATCGGCTGGCCGACGGGACCGTGGTCTCTTGAGATCGGCGGCCGACGGGACCGTGCTCTCTTGAGATCGGCGGCCGATGGGACCGTGCTCTCTTGAGATCGGCGGCCCGACGGGACCGTGCTCTCTTGAGATCGGCGGCGCTCGGAGCCAGCTCGAGAGCAGATGGTTGCGGTCCGGGAGGTCTCGCACATATCTCTGCGATTGTGGAGTACAGCCCTGGTCTCTGCGACTGCACGCTGCCGCTCTCTGGTTGCGTGCCTCTGGTTGGTGGCATCCTCCATTCGCACACATGCAGTAGAAGCTACTCTCTGGTTGGCACCGGCCTCCATGTGTACACATGCAGTAGGAGCTGCTCTCTGGTTGGCACCAGCCTCCAGGCGCACACATGCAGTAGGAGCTGCTCTCGGGTTGACGCCAGCCTCCAGGCGCACACATGCAGTAGAAGCTACTCTCTGGTTGACGCCAGCCTCCAGGCGTACACAAGCAGTAGAAGCTACTCTCTGGTTGACGCCAGCCTCCTGGCGCACACATGCAGTTGCAGCCACTCTCTGGTTGGCGCCAGCCTCCAGGCGCACACATGCAGTAGGAGCTGCTCTCGGGTTGGCGTCAGCATCCAGGTGCATGCATGCAGTAGGAGCTACTTTCTGGTTGGCCCCAGCCTCCAGGTGCATGCATGCAGTAAGAGCTGCCCTCTGGTTGGCGCCAGCCTCCAGGTGCATACACGCAGTAGGAGCTGCTCTGGGATACGAAACTGCAGTCGGAGGTGGCAAGCATAACGCTGAGCACAAAGCCGACATAAGGGCGTGCGACAGCGACCAGAGTCGACCTACAGGCACGCGACAGCGACCAGAGCCGGCCTATTGAAACATAGCAGCAGTCGGAGTGGAGTGCGACACATGCCTGTTGTCGGAGCTGGTCCCTGGACATTAAGCTGCCATCGGAGTCGGCCTATTGAAACATAGCAGCAGTCGGAGTGGAGTGCGACACATGCCTGTGGTCGGAGCTGGTCCCTGGATATTAAGCTGCCATCGGATCCGGCCTATTGAAACATAGCAACAGTCGGAATGGAGTGCGACACATGCCTGTGGTCGGAGCTGGTCCCTGGATATTAAGCTGCCATCGGATCCGGCCTATTGAAACATAGCAGCAGTCGGAGTGGAGTGCGACACATGCCTGTGGTCGGAGCTGGTCCCTGGATATTAAGCTGCCATCGGAGCCGGCCTATTGAAACATAGCAGCAGTCGGAGTGGAGTGCGACACATGCCTGTGGTCGGAGCTGGTCCCTGGACATTAAGCTGCCATCGGAGCCGGCCTATTGAAACATAGCAGCAGTCGGAGTGGAGTGCGAAACATGCCTGTGGTCGGAGCTGGTCCCTGGATATTAAGCTGCCATCGGAGCCGGCCTATTGAAACATAGCAGCAGTCGGAGTGGAGTGCGACACATGCCTGTGGGCGGAGCTGGTCCCTGGACATTAAGCTGCCATCGGAGCCGGCCTATTGAAACATAGTAGCAGTCGGAGTGGAGTGCGACACATGCCTGTGGTCGGAGCTGGTCCCTGGACATTAAGCTGCCATCGGAGTCGGCCTCTCGGGACATGGCGGCTGTCAGAGACGGTATCTGGGCAATGACTTGTCAGCGCCTTGTGCATGGGATCATAAAACGGTCGGAAGTCCGGTGGCGTGATATTTAATCATGAGCTAGCCTCGGACCTCATGGCTGTCGTAGGAACGGGCTTCTTGACACATGATAGCCTAGTGGTCTACCGACGTCAGGCGAAGACTTGTAGTGCCTATTCAGAGGATGTGCAGATCTCTGTTCACGCCAGGGGCAGACACATTTGCTAAGGTGGCGCAAGCATTGGAATTGATGATGGCGATCGTTATCTGCAATACTGATGCTGACAGTGTGGATTCATAACGGCAGAAATTGGTTTTAGTATTCCAGGATATTTTGGCAAGCACCAAAAACATCCAGAAGTCATTGTGTTAAAAGGAGCACATGGCGAAAACAATATATGATAATGAATATGTAACAACAAACGGAGCAACATAGCAGTAACAAGCCGTTTCCCATCTCTGCAAACACACGATGCACTAGCGGTGGAGAATTACCCTATTTATTCGTACGTCGTCCACACGCCGCCCTAATGCCGCATGCGCAGCCCAGCACCAAGGGCTGGTCGAGTCGCCGATGGTTACACCGCAAAACATGCTTTGCGAAATATCTTATTTTGATTATATTTATTATCTTATTTATGATACCATCTAACCCACAATTTGACAGGCATAATTTGGTTCGAGGTAATCAGAGAATCGGTTTAGACTGGGTGAACCATTGTGGTCTAGTTCTTTCTGATTATGCTCTGTGGTGTTCACTGAGACAGGCAGGAGCTTCTGTGACATACCTGTTTTTGTTTGTCAGATTTTATCTCTGCTTCATTTCATATATCATTGGTCCCTGGTCGCAGCGCTGGGCCTTTATTTAGTGTTAAAAATTCGAATCGTCACTCGTTGCAGGCAGGCAAAGGCGTAGCGATGCAGCAACGATCCGCGCTACACACAGCCTTCCCTACAGATCTGTGCACGACGATTTGTTTTCCTTTTTGTTTAAGAAACGTCGAAAACGATTTGTTCGTGTCGATTTGATTCAAAACTGACATAAAAACGAGCATAATAAGCACAAAACCTGCCCGCGAGCACCAGCGATCAGGCCGTTGGTTAACAAAACGTATGGTGGTGAGAGTTTTCTCCGCCATTTTGGAATGTGACTGACGCCATTTTGGAATGTGACTGACGCCATTTTGGAATGTGACTGACGCCAGTAGAAATTAACGTTCGTAAGTGACACGGCGAACGGCGTACGCAGTTAAGCGATCTTACTGAGCACGCATATTGGGCAAATCAATGCGAATGAAGAATATGGCTTTCTGAGTGGTGAGATAGGAGTCCGACGGCATTTCTCCAGTGCAGCAGGTACTTCAAATGACAATGTTGACTAATTCAAAAGATTGAAAAAACTGGTGTATCGACCAGGGGCGTAGTTTTACAAAATGAGCTGGTGAGGGGGGAAATGAACAGTGAAACATTACCTAACCCACCCCAAAGCATGCCAACAAAGGAGTTTCTCCTTAGAAGTGACTCTCTGATCTGAAGCCTCCCATCCCAACTTGATAGGACACTACATCCCTGTTATGGCCCAAATCAGTCGTATCTGATCTATGAGTAAAAGTTCAGAAAACGTGGCATGCTCCCAGCCATGTGCAACATTAAAGACTGTTGTTCCGTAATGTTCTTCATGAATCTTCCCACCTCGTGATTCCAGTGGCAGCTGTCGACACTCTGAACGTGGCAATGTACAAGATTAAAGAGTGTTGTTCCGTGATGTTCTTCATGAATTTTCCCCACTCGTGATCCCAGTGACAGGTGTTGATACTCTGAACGTGGCAATGTACAAGATTAAAGACTGCTGTTCTGTGATGTTCCTCATGAATCTTCCCCCCCCCCTCGTGATCCCAGTGACAGCTGTTGATTCTCTGAACGTAGCAATGTACAATATTAAAGACTGTTGTTCCGTGATGTTCTTCATGAATCTTTCCCCCTCGTGATCCCAGTGACCGCTGTTGACACTCTGAACGTGGCAATGTGCACAAAGCAAGGTGTAACGCCATGCAGAGCATTTTCATAAAGCTTTGATTCAATAGGTAACGACTGCCAAAATTGTGATCATGTAAAGAACCAACAAGGTCATGCGTAGCCCAGATCAAAACGCACGCAGCTCTGTACTGGAATTCCTTGCTGAGCATGGGATGACGACAGACAATATGCTGACCAGATACCTTGTGTGTGTGCGTTTACGCGTGCGTGTGTTGTGTTTAGCGGGACAAGGTTTTTCATATTCCACTCAGCCGAACTGCAACCACAATTATCCAGTTAAGATAAATGCAAACACTGCAGTGATAATTCACGGAGTAGTAGTAAGAAAATGATGGACGCCCAGTGTAGCCAGCCAGCCAGACCGGAAATAAATGACTGAAACGTGTTTTGGACAAACTGTGGAAACTAGTTTCTCCAGAGCGATCCAAGTATCTTCCGTGATTAATTCGCCTCTGCATCAAAGCACTGCCGAGCCAGCCAGCCACCAAGGTCAGCAACCAACCCGCCGCCTCACCTTTCCCAGGGCTTTCAAGCGTCGACGGCCGGTCGGCCGCCGCAGCCGCTGGGACCGCAGTTTGCCGCCCAGCAGCCGCAGCAGCTGCAGCTGGGCCCCTACCAGCGGGCCCAGGGCGTGGCCGATGCGGCGCACAGCATGGGGTCACCATACCCGGCCGGCCAGGCGGCGACCATGGCGGGCCAAGCACTGCCGACCTACCCGCCAGTCACCATGGCGCCGGGCATGCTGACGCAGGCGCCGCAGCACATGATGAACAGCGCCGGCCGGCCGCCGGCCAGCAGCGCCAGTCAGGGCCCGTCCATCAGCGGCATGCTGGCCGACTTCAGCCGCGCGCTCGGTCAGTACTGCTCACTCTGTGTACTGTGCCCAGTCAGCACAACCCGCTACGTCCGCCGCACCCGGTCAGTGTCTGCCGTGCTCGGTGAGAACGGCCCGCCCGATTTGCCACACGCGGTCCGTGCAGCCCGTTCCGTCCGTTGCACGCGGTCAGTACAGCCCGCCCTGTCTGCCCTACGCGGTCGGTGAGGCCCGCTCCGTCTGACGCATTCGGTCAGTAAAGCCCGCTCTGTCTGTCGTACGCGGTCATTGCAGCCTGTTCTGTCTGTCGTACGCGGTCAGTGAGGCCCGCTCTGTCCGTCTTACGCGGTCAGTGAGGCCCGCTCTGTCCGCCGCATCCGCCCAGTACAGGTCGCCATGTTTGCCACACTCGGTCAGTACAAACGGCTTAATGTTCCGAACTCTAGCGTGGGTTCTGTAAGAGCTAATATGGGCTTCTGTCCCCGTAATGGACACCAAATGACCGCTGGTGTTTGCACGCTCCACGACCGAATAACCGCTATTCCGCTACTGAAAATGTTTCTAGGTGTCTATCGGTGTCGGATACACTGTGTTTAGTGCCTCAAATATCTAAGCCATGCAGCAACACATTCAAAAAAGTTTATTTGAATAACTACGCGTGTTTCAAGGAACCTTCGAACATAACAAATAATTCACTTGCCTGGAAAATAAGGGCCCAAGCTTGAGAATAGACCTGTTCACGGTGACGTCTCAGTTAAAACGGTTCAAAAAAGGGAGAAGGGGGCGGGGCACAGAGGGCAGAAGCAGCATGCTCGAGCTGAATATCTGACTGCCTGAGTGATCCCTGCCCAATCCTCTCATCTCCGGATCACAGACCAAAGGGCGGGCACTTGTGTGAGGTGAATTCATACTAAAGTGCTGTCTTTGACGGCATTTCGGTTCACAGTAATGGCCTGCTCATATCCGCGGCACAAACTTATCACAATAAGTTACAATACCCACGAAATAGCGCTTTGCAACGATGACAGTACAGGAAGTCTTCTCGGATTTTATGCGAATTAAGCATGATAGACCCAAGGCATTTTGTGCCAAGCACTTCGCGTTAATGGACATTTCTGGCAGTGCATTACGGAAATGCTAAAGCGCTCTTAAGGGCGCCGTGCCCCGAAACACTCAGGACGGGGTTGAAAAACCTTGAAATGAATAAAATGCTATTACATTCTGCAAAGCCGACGTGGGGACGACGGCGACAACGTGATTTCAAAGGGTTCTTTTGAAACATTCAGGGTAAGTGGGCATTATGTGTGGAAAATCCTTGCAGTCAAATTACTTGCGCGTAACATACGATAGCAAACACCCGTGGTGACCGTAAGGAAAAACCGTACCTGTCTTGGAATCGCTATAGTTTATATTGGACGACAGGACGCATTTTACTCGGAAAGAAACGTCTGGGATTGTCTGGGAATGTTGTGTCCCGTAATGATGGGGTGCTGCCGTTATGAATGTCTTGGAACGCCGTGCCCTGTAATGATGGGGCGGTGCTGTTAAGTGATGTCTGGGAGCGTTGTGTCCTGTGATGACGGGGTGGTGCATCAAGACGGGGTGGTGCATCAAGTCAAAGTCGGTCACGGCCACGGAACAAGTTCTCTAGAAAGATCCCGATATGACTTTCCAGCTCACCAGGGGACGTATTCAAACCGGTGTTTACGTAAGGCACCGATAATGCCAGCATAGTAAACACACCTGGAAAGGAGCCTGCAGGCGGTATTATCATTTATTGATTATAAATCCCCACTAGAGACGTTATGGTTTGGCCAGGCCTGAATGCATGCTGTTATACCACTCCCTTACTCGTATCTGCTAGATGAGCCACAATTACCACACACAAAGAAGAATGAAAGCCCATAACGGCCCCCAGCTGCGGACCATAGAGGATCCGTGAGGTGCCATGAAGGAAAAGCATGCAGGGAAGGTTGGAGGGCATTGGATGATCAACGACAAATTGTCAGCCTTTACGCCTGGCGAACATATGAGGGCACTGACACTGCGTTCACCGCCAAGGTGAAAGACGCTTTGAACTTTGAATGAACTTCGTTCATTTTCCTTACAGAAAATGGACAAAGACGTTATGCTATTTCTACAAAAATGCAGTACCCTACTCACCCTTACCTAACAATTACTCCTGTCATTTGCGGCCTGCCGACCGACGCAGGCGGCGCTGTGTAATCTGTCGGGGCCCCGCCCTCCTCCATCTGGTCGGCTGTCGTCCCGCCCGAGCTGAGGCCGGTCGGCGGCCCGGCCCGGTCTGCCCGGCCGGCCCCGTCGCCGTCTCTACGCGCCGTCGGCGTCGGTCGATGCTGGGACCGTCAGTGGGCCGCGGTCCAATCGCCGCCCGCTTCGGGTCAGCAGCTGGCCGGGCCTGCGGGCCGTGGCCGCCGCCGGTCCTGCCGAGGCTCGCCACTCACGAGTTATTGCTGAGCTTAGTCGGAGGGCACAGGGCAACGACCGCGAAACACGCGTGGCGTAACAGCGACATTGCTGGGGTTTCGTATGGAGAGGTCTGAGGAGTGGACGCGTGTTGATGATGCTTGGTGGGTCAGAAATCGACACTTGCCACCGTGCGACCCCCCCCACCCCCCCCCCCCCCCCCCCCCCCCGCCTCCCTTACCGGCGTTCGTCGAGTGTCTCTGACGCCATTTAGCGCTGGGAGGCAGGGCCCTGCATCCGATGCATCTTCGATCGCCAGCAGACGCTGCTGGTGTCGTGTCCGCCGCCACCTCCTGCTGGTAACGACACTCATCAATTAGCACCCGGCTGTGGCAAGGCCCTCCCGTCACCCATCATTCCGCCACACCACTGACTTATGTCGGGATGCATGTCAACCACCCCGTCCTTTCTGCCAGGGCTGCAGACAAACCCGTCGGGTGGAAAGCGGTGTTGGGCAGAGTTGTCAGTTTTGCTGTCAGACAGCTGCCTTTAAATACGAGTCATCCAACTCCATTTTCTCTCTCTCTCTCTCTCTCTCTCTCTCTCTCTCTCTCTCTCTCTCTCTCTCTCTCTCTATCTATCTCTCTCTCTCTCTCTCTCTCTCTCTCTCTCTCTCTCTCTCCTCTACTCTCTCTCTCTCTCTCTCTTTCTCTTCTCTCTCTCTCTCTCTCTATCTCTTCTCTCTCTCTCTCTCTCTCTCTCTCTCTCTCTCTCTCTCTTTCTTTCGTTCTCCCTCTCTTCCTCTCCCGCTCCTCTCCTCTCTCTCTTTTGGCTTGGAAATGGGGCTCACCTCTCGCCAACCCGACTGCAACTGGCTATCGATTGCGGACGGTCCTATTATGCCAGTGGGCGCCTCCGTCCGCTGTCGCTGGGTGGGACGGTGTCGGGTCCGGCCGACGTGGGCCGGCGGACGGCGTTGGATCGGGCAAGACAGGCCAGGACAGGGGGCGGGCGGACGGCGCTGGATCGGGCAGGACAGGCTGGGCAGGGAGCGGACGGACGGCGCTGGATCGGGTAAGACAGGCTGGGCAGGGGGCTGGCGGACGGCGCTGGATCGGGCAGGACAGGCTGGGGCAGGTAGCGGACGAACGGCGTTGGATCGGACAAGACAGGCTGGGCAGGGGGCTGGCGGACGGCGCTGGATCGGGCAGGACAGGCTGGGGCAGGTAGCGGACGAACGGCGTTGGATCGGACAAGACAGGCTGGGCAGGGGGCTGGCGGACGGCGCTGGATCGGGCAGAACAGGCCGGGGCAGGAGGTTGGCGGACGGCGCTGGATCGGGCAGAACGGGCCGGGGCAGGAGGCGGGCAGACGGCGCTGGATCGGACGGCGCTGTTTGTCAGCGGCGGGTGCCGCCGGTCTTTGGCACGGCTGGCCGTGACGGGGAGGGAGGTCCAAAAGAACCTTCCGACTGCTGTTTACTTCTCGAAGAGTTTGCGAACCGCCCCCAGAGTCTATTGGTCTTTTGCTTCCAGAGTTTGCCCTTCCTTTCGGTTATAATAACTTGGGTCGGACAGAATACGAAGCTCTCGTTAACTTAATACGGGATTTGGGGGCAATGGTCCCGCGGTTTTTTAAAACTAGAGGTGCTCAAGTTGTCCCTGTGTTGTTTTTTATTTTCCTTTATATCTCATACCCAGGAACTTCAACCCATTCTTGATTAGATCTTGGATCGAAGTCTGGCCTTGGCTTTGTACTACATAGATAATGCCAAATAGCATGACTATGAAATGACCATATAACATGACTACCTCTGCTATGCGACATGATAAGCAAAAGTACATCTAAACAGTGGTGACAATACATAACCTGTACGATAAAAATGTCAACTTTCGAAGTTTTGAAAACGATCCGCAACGGGTTCTCATCCATGCAGTACAAATAATCTCATTTATTCAACATCTCATGAGAATTATTCAAAATTACCTATCAGTGAGGCTGATTAACCACGCATAACTTTCGTTCCTGCTTCTACTGTCAGGTCACAGTGGTCCCCTTTTGACTTCTACTCATGAACTTAACCCTCCGGTGTTTAGCCATGGGGACACCGCTGGCATTCCATTGTGTCACACTTCAGCGACTTGAACCGTGACCTCCCACGCACGTGGTCACAATATTCACGACGCGGCGCCTCACCTCGTCCCTGCCTCCCGCCTTTCCATCAGTTTCCACGCGCGCCTGATCGAGCCGCTGTTCGTCTTCCCCTGACGTCCCCCCCCCCCCCCTTCTTCCTCGGCAGGTCTGGGCGGCCAGGGCGGGCGGCCCGAGGATAAGACGGCGCGAGCGGCGGCCGCGCCGCAGCCGGCCGGCTACCCGCGCCCGGCGCCGGGCTACCCGCGACCGGCGGCGCCACACGGAGCGCCGCCGCCGGCTGACCCAGCGCTCATGGACCCGGCCTACGGCCACCCGACCGGCCTGACGCCCGAGCAGATCATGTACCACCAGCAGATGGCCGCCCACCATCAGGCGCAGCACCTCCGCAAGCAGCGGCTGCTGCAGCAGGGCCAGCAGCCGGCGGCGCGTCAGTACCAGGCGGTGCCCACCGCTTCACTGCTGCCGGGCTCCACCGTCACAGGTGGGCGCAGGCGGCAGCGCAGCCGGCTGGGTCAGCCTGAGGGGGGGGGGGGAGGCGGCCGGCTGGGTCAGCCGAGGATGTGTCGGGGCTGGGTTGGTCAGGGATGGGTCGGGGAGGATTGGGAGCAGCTGGGGTCGTGCGTGCTGGAGGACATGGGCACTGCTGGGTTAGGAAGAGGGAGCTCTTGTCAGACGGGTGGCCTTGGACCGCCTCCGAATAAAAAGCATTGAGCGGACTTCCTCGTAAAGGGATAACATGCGACGTCTGCTAGAGGTGGAGTGTGTCGACAGGGTTGACGGTGGGTTCAGTGGGCATGCCGTCATTGACGTTGCTGAACCGCGACTGGATGCCTCGGCACCGCGGACGACGAACCGCGTCGGTGTTTGTCTCCATGGGTACCATCCGATTGCCCTAATTAATTTATGCTCGCATGCAGACGTTACGACTGAACACAGAATGCTGCTTTGAATGACGAGCTATTTCGAACCGTGCTGATGCACCACTGGCAATCCATCCTGAAGTCCGGTTTCTGAGTGGCCCGTCTGTGACTGTCGAACACTGCACCGCACGATAGACGTGGCGCGATGCAGCGTTCGTCCAAAGGTTCAAATAGTTTTTGTTTTGCGGAAATTGGCATTGAATCTGTTAACTTCACATATACCTGCTCCACCTACATCTTCTCTGAGCTTCACGCGCACTTCCACCGTACTATTTCATAATTGTCCAGCAATTTACATTCTGCGTGAAGTGAAGCAACCATTTCTTCCTCTTCAGCGAGTGCTCAGATGAAGTCAACCACGCCTATCGTCCTGGTGGCCAATCAGACGCCTGCAGTCATGGCAACGCAGATGACGTCACACGTCGATCCACTAGTGAGGTAAATTAGGGCCGGCTCCGGCCCCTGGTTTTAACCAGCGCAGGCCGGCAGCAGCCCGAGCCCGCCCACTCCGCGTGGGTGACAGTGCGTGCTGGCCCGCGGGCGGCCCAAGATAGACCGGCGCTCAGACGGTACTCAGCCACGCTAGAGCTCCTCCTTCAGATAGACCCGGCTTATTTCCAGATGCGCTGCGATTGGAGGAGTCCAGTTCGGTGAGATCAAATATGATCTCATTCTTACGCAGCGGTGTTTTTTGTTCTAAATGATACGCAAAGGTCATGACTGTCCGTTCGCAATTTAGACTGTTTAAGTCGTTAGACTAAAATGTTATGTATTCTCATCGGCATACTACATCACGGACAAATATGTTCTTTAGGGAATAAACTAAAATATGGTGTAGTCAGGCCTGGCCACTGGCACCAGCTCATCACAATAGCTTGGACCTGCTAACATTTCGAATCATATATGCTATTGAATGCTAACCCTTTTACGGAACAGATAAGTTACTTCAAGGTTTCATGGTGTCCTCCCATTGGTTGCCACATTCTATTACGATAACATATAACTCAGAAACAGGCTAATCTTCCCAACGTTTTCATGGAATTGCACGGCGACAAATGAAACGGCAAGGCGCTGTCAAACGCGCACAGCACACAAATACTTGGTGCCAAGCTTCGGCATTCTATGATTTACGGTGTTGTTTTATTTGCAGGCGCCATCCAATAACTGGGGACCTACTCTACACCAGCCCGGTGTTCATACAAGGTGTGTGGTGCCGCTACAGCGGCGGTGCGTCTCGTATGGATCCCAGCGAAGGATTGCGACCGGATATCTAATGCAGGGCTGCAGTTGATTATGCAAATTTGTTCGACCATGATAATAATGTTGTGCTGTTGAAACTGCGCGATAGTCGTCGATAATCGCATTGTGCGGAACAATGGCGCCGAGCCGTTTCCGGAGCGAACTGAGCGCGTGCCGCTCCTCGTCATCAGGCAGTGCGTGATGACGAGACCCCCAGCATGTGGTCTCTGATCAGAGTCGCGCCTGACAGCCCGTCCCCTCGACGAGCTCAACCACCTCTCATCCGGTCCCGCCGATCCGCCGGTCGGTCAGGGAGACCACTCCCGTGACGGAGCCGGCCGTCCCGCCCGCGGCGACCACTCCCATGACGGAGCCGGCCGTCCCGCCCGCGGCGACCACTCCCGTGACGGAGCCGGCCGTCCCGCCCGCGAAGACCACTCCCGTGACGGAGCCGGCCGTCCCGCCCGCGGAGACCACTCCCGTGACGGAGCCGGCCGTCCCGCCCGCGAAGACCACTCCCGTGACGGAGCCGGCCGTCCCGCCCGCGGAGACCACTCCCGTGACGGAGCCGGCCGTCCCGCCCGCGAAGACCACTCCGATGACGGAGCCTGTCGACGCTAGACTCCCCGCCTCCTCGCCCGGCCTGACGCTCACTGCTCGCGCTCTCCCCGCAGGCACTCCGGTAGGCACTCCGGTGACGCCGGCCGGCACTCCGCGTGGCCTGCGCGATGACTCGTCAGACACGATGAGCGAGACCGACAGCCAGAAGTCGCTGCGCATCCGACGCAAGCTGCCCTACCTACCCATGGACCAGGAAGCGGCGCCGCTCCCCATGGCTCGCAAACGTGACAAGCACAAACTGCTCACCAAACGGTGAGAGTGGGCATGGTATCGAGCGGGCAGAGGGAGGCATCGATGCACGCACAGCTATCGGAGCGGCGAAGAGTTGCACGGGTTCGAACCGGCTTTTGTGTGCTCGCACGTCTTTAGAAATACTAAAACCATATCACTTTACTTTGTCTTGAAGCTTGACGCAGAACAAAATTTGCATTTTCGAAGGGATTTAAATAATTCTGGATACAGATAATTGGGCCTGATTAGGCAGATATATAATCTACTTGGCTTGGACCTCTAATCAACGCCTTTTACTGCTCAGCTCATGGTTACTTCTTGCTACCGTTATGTGTTATACCTTGAGTTTGGCGTCCCTGTCCCCATTTCCACTACCCGGCGAGCGGAGCCTCGGGGGCTGAGTGCCGCCCTCTTTTGTACTGCCGCGGGGGGCCGGGTACCGTCCTCGTTTGTACTACCACGGGGGCTGTGTGCCACCCTCGTTCGAACTACCGCTGGGGCTGTGTGCCGCCCTCGTTTGTACTGCCGCTGGGGCTGTGTGTCGCCCTCGTTTGTACTGCCGCGAGGGCTGAGTGCCGCCCTTGTTTGTACTGGCGCGGGGGCTGTGTGCCACCATCGTTCATACTGCCGCTGGGGCTGTGTGCCGCCCTCGTTTGTACCGCCGCGGGGGCTGTGTGCCGCCCTCGTCTGTACTGCCGCTGGGGCTGTGTGCCGCCCTCGTTTGTACTATCACGGGGGCTGTGTGCCACCCTCGTTTGTACTGCCGCTGGGGCTGTGTGCCGCCCTCGTTTTTACTGTCGCGGGGGCTGGGTGCCGTCCTCGTTTGTACTGCCGCGGGGGCTGTGTGCCGTCCTCGTTTTACTACCTCGGGCGACCGACCGCTGTCCACGGACTCGGCGGCCAAGCACTATCACTCGAAGCGACTTAGGCATCGGCTATCTTTAGCGCTTCGCCGAGGACGAATTTCTTGACCTGCAGCGGTCGCTGCCAGGGGCAGAGATTGAGCATTGAGCTCGGCTGGAGTGGAAGTGAGAGTGAGGTAGCTGTGCAGAGTGTCAGAGTATCTGCGGCACCGTACGGTGCCTAGCTTGGACGCAAGACTATTCTTATGGCTGATAGTTAGGCTGCGCTAGCTGCGTATATAAAGTTCGCCTGCGACAAAGTTGGTGGCCGAACTGAAAGTCGATGGCTCCTCAGGGCTCTTCCGCCAACTGAATAGAAACTTGAGCGCCATAAGTTGGCATTGTTAACGCTCCAGCCGCGCCTGGCGCCCGTTCCCGCTTGGCAGTCTGCAGTGTTCAGAGGCGGCGCCAGACACCGTCCCGATGGCGGCGAGATGTGTTACAGCCTGTGGCGTTCAGAGTCGTCGCCAGACACCGCCCCGATGGCGGCGAGATGTGTTACAGCCTGTGGTGTTCAAAGGTGACGCCATCTGCCGCTTCTGTAGTGTTCAGGATCAGGGTCAAACGCCATTTTGAAGGTAATGAGGTGCGACTTATTTAGGTGTGTTGGCTACACTGCGGGCCGAGCACCTTATCGACTACCAACCACCATGTGCCCGCCAGGCAGCCAGCCAGTGGTCTGTTGTCCCAATGGCTATTTTTCCATTCGGTTTTAATGAGACGCTACAATTAATCCAGTGGAAGATTTTGTATGGACGCATTGTCTTGCACTGCATTCATGTAGGTGCGATCTGTTTTAACTCTTCTTGTTCAAGAGCCACAACACGACCAGCAACACGAGAGTACAAGCTGGAAAGCCTGTGGCCTATTAAAGGACTGATGTGCCCAGAAATGATGCTATGCTTACTTAGTAAGACAGGGCTTACGGGCATACATGGTTTATAGGAAATTACACATTTCCCATTAACATCCCGTTCCGACAAGCTAGGCACGTTGCTTCATACGTCTACAATTTAATAGGAATCGCAGATCTTTCTGCTTGGTATCTTTCGACACAAAGCACGCCATGCACACACACACACACACACACACACACATACACACACACACGTATATATATATATATATATATATATATATATATATATGTATTTATTCCTTTCATTGCCCTTGAATGACACGCATCTACTCTCTTAAAGCTTAAGCCTGGCAGCAAAAACAAACCATAGTTTATTTTCGTGAAGAAGCACCGCAACGCCCATCCGGACAGACACAGGCACACAAATGCGTGGCAATGAGACACACCACATTGGCCGGTCTAAATGAGGTCTGGACTTCCGAAACTGCAGTGCCCCTTGTGCCCATGTCTAACGCTAATAAAAAGAGCAATGGGTCCACCGCTGTTTTTGATTGCGGCAGGCTTGGCGTGTAAATGGAACAATGGCCTACTTCATGACAAAAGAATGTCGTGCCGCACGCCATGGTGTACCGGCCGCTCGGTATATCGACTGATGATGGTCGGCACACAGGGCTCCGCGCCCAACGCGCGGCTGCTGGTGAATGGGACAGCGTGACCGCCCGCTCCCTGCGCGGCGTAACTGTCCACTCCCTGAAAGGCGTGACCGCCCACTCCCCGCACGGCGTGACCACCTACTCCCTGCACGGCGTGACCACCTTCCCTGCACGGCGCGACCGTTCACTTCCCGTACTCCGTGACCGCCCACTCCATGCACGGCGTGACCACCCACTCCCTGTGCGGCGTGACCGCCCACTCCCTGAACGGCTAGACCACCTACTTCCTGCACGGCGTGACCACCCACTCCCCGTGCGGCGTGACCGCCCACTCCTCGCACGGCGGACATACTCAAGCACCGCATAAAGCGGATTGACTACGCCTCGGGCCACTGATCAAAGTGGCACGTGCCCCTGTGGGATTCGTCTTGCAGCACCAGCCAGTGGCACCACGGAACGGGGGGATGGGGATGGGGATGGGGCACAGGGTACACGTGCCCCCCCCCCCCCCCTACAGGCCTCGAGGGCCCAAAGGGCCTGAATGGCTGGATGGAGGTCGTATTAAGGGGCGCGGTCCGCAGGGCCGTGACCTCAAATGCTAATCATCGGGCCCTTCGCGCCGACTGGGGCCCCTGGGTCGATGAGGGCCTCCATGTCGATCTGGCATCACCAGTAACGAATAGTCGGCTCCGTTTTGCAGCCTGAGGACCCATTTCTCCAGCAGGGAAAAAGTCAGGGCCCGCGATTTACATTGGTCGGGCCGACATTGCATAGCAGGAGGCTGGCAGCAGGACTGGATTGGCAAGTGACCCCGAGTCGACCAGGGGCCGTGTTCGAGTCATTTAAAGGGGGCCCGAGGAGGGCTCCAAAGGTACCTTCGAGACCAAATGTCGAGGGCCCGATTGGAAGGCTGGAGGACCTAAAGGGCCGAAAGGCCGACTGTAGGTCATATAAGGGCCCTCGTTAAGGCGCCGGCCTGAGGCACCTGTAGAGCACCTGCCTTTAGGGCCGGCATGGAGGGCCGGTGCCTCAAATGCCAGTCAGAGGGTATCTTGCACAGACTTGCAAGACACTTGCATCTTACCATGTTTAAGTAAGATTTGGCCTCCTTTGGATATACAATCGATGTTCATGCGGTGCTCAATACCTCTATAGAACCAGGAAAAAGCTGGCAAAGCCTCTGAGTTCTACGATTTCAGAAAGCATCAGCTAAACCGTTTAAAATGAACAGCGCCGGTGACTAATTTCATGCAGCCATTTACGTTGCCTTCCTTCAGCTAGCTGAATACAAAATACAGAGTTGCAGCTTCCAGTGGCTTCTGGCTTACGTTCCAGTTCAAGAAGGCAAAAATAAACATTTAACGAAGAAAATCGCGTCAGCTCTAGATCAAGTGGGCTGTATGCGGTTTTTTTTGGGGGGGGGGCACCTCTCGTCATCAGAAGGCTCTTTGTCAGCCCTGTGGCCATGCCTTACCAAGGCTCCGGCTGCGTGCCTGGCATCGGCCCACGTGGCGGCTGCTGACCTTTCACCTCCACCTGCAAGCTACCGGAAGTCATCGTCATCACCGTTCAGACGGAGTTTGGCGATCGTCGCCGAACGCGCGCCTTTTCCCGGCGTCATCCGCGTGGGATGTGCTCCCACGCTCGGGTATTAGCGTCGCTGTAAGGTCTTCTGACGTAGGCGTCCTGAAGATGCCGGGAATAACCTCAACTGCAGCCACCATCTATTCTGTCATCAGGGATGTTTCTGCCACTCATCTGATCACTAAGGGAAGACCTCGGCATAGAATGGTGACATGGACAGTGACCCCATCGAATTTCATGTGGTTCACCATTGATCGCTTGTACACCCGTTCTCGCAATGCATCGTACTTGCACGAGATGGAACCGGGAACCGCACTCCGCGACTCGAAATCCGTCACGCATGGCAACGCCTTCACGGGCGCGTCCGGCTATCCAGCTGGTCAACCTGCACCGACATGACAACGAAATGATACCAGTCTGAACAATCAAACTGGTATCATTCTGACGCCACCAACACTGGCGCTCAACACGGCAATCAGACGCCACCAACGCTGGCGTTTGACCCCGCCTCGTCTGAGACGCCCGCATCCCTCGCTGACCTGGCGCTCGCTCCTGCCGGCAGGGGTCACGCGGGTCTGCACCGGCAAACGTCGCTGGACAGTGCCGACCTGCGGGAGCCGACCTCGTTGAACAGCCTGGCGCTGGCGCGGCCCAGCACCAGCATGACCAACCTGGCGGCGGCGGCCAAGACGCCGCTGCCCGAGCTGCCGGCGCGCCCCGGCTCCGCGCTGGGCATCATGAGCGAGACAAACCGGCTGGCCACGCTGGGTGAGACAGTCGCCGCAAGCGCGCGGACTCTGCGCTCCGCATGTGTGGAGAGGGTTGGGATAGGGAAGGGGATGCTATGTCGGGATGTGTGTGGGCGCGTGCATGCAGAACCGGCTCTGGGTCGGTGCTGTCTGTACGGGGCTGGTTATAGACCGGTTCTGCAGTGTAGAGCCGGCTCTGGGTCGGTGCTGTCTGTACGGGGCCGGTTATAGACCGGTTCTGCAGTATAGAGCCGGCTCTGGGTCGGTGCTGTCGGTACGAGGCTGGTTATAAGACCGGTTCTGCAGTGTAGAGTCGGCTCTGGGTCGGTGCTGTCTGTACGGGGCCGGTTATGGACCGGTTCTGCAGTACAGAGCCGGCTCTGGGTCGGTGCTGTCTGTACGGGGCCGGTTATAGACCGGTTCTGCAGTGTAGAGCCGGCTCTGGGTCGGTGCTGTCTGTACGGGGCCGGTTATAGACCGGTTCTGCAGTGCAGAGTCGGCTCTGGGTCGGTGCTGTCGGTGCGGGGCCGGTTATAGACCGGTTCTGCAGTGTAGAGCCGGCTCTGGGTCGGTGCTGTCGGTACAGGGCCGGTTATAGACCGGTTCTGCAGTATAGAGCCGGCTCTGGGTCGGTGCTGTCGGTGCGGGGCTGGTTATAGACCGGTTCTACAGTGTAGAGCCGGCTCTGGGTCGGTGCTGTCTGTACGGGCCGGTTAAAGGCCAGTTTTGCAGGGCAGAGTCGGCTCCACGTCGCGGCTGTGTTTGGAGAACGGAGAACTGCTGGGAGTGGCTGACCCCGTGACCTTTCACCGGGCGGTCCCTGAGGGAGGGGGGCCGCGAGCCCGGCGGCCATATCGCTGTCAGGTCAGGCCGCAGGTGGCTCATTCCGGCCTCGAGCTCCGGCGGTCGGGGTCCGCTGTTTCGGCCGGCCGTCCGTCGCTGATAAGAGTGGTGAGACGCAGCGAACGCGACCGTGGGAGCGTGCTGACCCGCCGGGCCAGGCGGAAACCGCACCGGCCCGCTGAGAGCGGCGCGGGTCCGGAGCCAACGCGGCCGCCGCAGGCTCGTTTGTGAGCTCCAACTGTGGCCCGTCACGCACTGCCACACATATACGGAGAGACACGGCCGGATGTTGGATGGGTGGGAAATCTATTGTGCGGGGCTCGTGCTCTGAATTTGCCGAGGCTCCAGGGGAATGGCTCTCGCCAGCGAATGGGAGAGCGAATGAGTTGCGAGTTTGTATGCTATTTGGTGTAATAAACAATTGGTCTACAGCGTCGGCCCGAATGACAAAAGCCATGCCTGTGAGACAATTGAAAGCTTGCTGCTCTGGTCCCCTCCCACCAATGGTCCGCTTTCATGCCCCCAAAATGCATAATGCTCGTGGGAAAGCGACTTCTCGACGACCGCATCACAACTCCCGACAAGCGCTCCCCTTCGACCGTGGCTTGGTAGCCTGCCGTTCCTTTATGCCGGGGCTCATTGAGCTCGTCTGCCACAGAGGCGGCACGCGACAACCTGAACGCCAGCATCGCATCAGTGCTGCCGCCGGACCTGCAGCACCTGGTGTACAGCAAGCCGGGCGTGTCGTCTTCCTTCTCAGAAACATTTGCCAACCAGGTAAGGACCGGCGCGTCCGCCGCCCCACCCACCGTCGCCGGGCCCCCGCCCACACCCAGCCATGATGTACACAGGCCCGCGCCATTCGGCCACACCAAAGCGAGCCATTCGTTTCGCCCGCGAGTCGTTGAGTGTCGACGCCGGCGTCGACGTCAACGATAACCCTATCGCGGGGCGTCTATTTCCGCCGAAGCCCGCCGCGGCGTTGTATCGACTGCTGTGACGGCGGGCGCCGCCAGGGCTGTCGGTGTGGGTGCCACCGAGGCGGCCGCCAATCAGCAGCGCCGCCTCCGTTGCAGCTGACGTACGCCAACAGTCTGAAAAACGAGCTGCGCACGGCCTCCGACGACAAGCGGCGCCTGCTGGAGGCCGAGCTGTCTGCGCTGAACGAGGAGCGGCGGCGCACGCTGCGCCAGACCAACCTGTCGCCGGCCACGCGGCAGCGGTGAGCGCCGGAGCTGGCGTCTCCCGCAGACAGCGGGCCGTGTGCTGATCACCGATGGCGGGCCGCCGCGAGCTGATCACCGATGGCGGGCCGCCGCGAGCTGATCACCGATGGCGGGCCGCCGCGCGCTGATCACCGATGGCGGGCCGTCGCGTGTTCATCACCGATGGCGAGCCGTTGCGTGTTGATCACCGATGGCGGGCCACCGCGCGCTGATCACCGATGGCGGGCCGTCGCGTGCTGATCACCGATGGCGGGTTGCCGCGCTTTGGACCACGGCCGCCATTGCCGGGGCTGGGTGGGGCTTGGAGCAGGCGGTGGGGCGACAGCCGCCGCCGCTGACACACAGCGTTACACTGTAACTCGCTTGACTCAATCAGCGCGGCACTGGGCCGCGGCGGCGGCTGGATGCTGTCGGCCGACGCCAATCGGCGTCAGATAACTCATTCGATAAGCTCGGCCGACACGGCGCGGCCGGCCGGGCCGCTATCGGCCGGTGGCGCGCGCGGCACTCGCTCGCTCTCAGCGGCGACCCATTACGGCCAGATGCCGGCGGCGCGCTGATTTACCGCCGCGCCGCCGACAGGATCGAGCAGCGCATGGGCCTGACCTCGTTCAGCCCGACGTTGCGCCGCCGCCGGTTCCCGGTCGGCCGCCGCCACCTCAGCGACCCCAAGCTGTTCAGCGCGTCGGTCTCCCCGATCCGCGAGGACGAGGACCTGCTGGCGGTACGTGGTCTCGCCATCATCTTAGAGACTTGGACACACCCACACGCACACGCACACACACGCACACACACATACACCCATGCACACCCGCACCCGCACACGCGCACATGCAAAAAAGGAACACGCACAGCACGCACACGAACACGCATCCTACACGCGAACCGCACATCCACCACATGCATCTCATCTCTCTCTCTCTCTTCTCTCTCTCTCTCTCTCTTATCTCTCTCTCTCTTCTCTCTCTCTCTCTCTCTCTCTCTTCTCTCTTCTCTCTCTCTCTCTCTCTCTCTCTCCTCTCCTCTCTATCTCTCTCTCTCTCTCTCTCTCTATCTCTCTCTCTCTCTCTTCTTTCTCTTCTTCTTCTCTCTCCCTCTCTATGTCTCTCTCTCTTCTTTCTCTCTCTCTCTTCTCTCTCTCCTCTCTCTCTCTCTCTCTCTCTCTCTCTCTCTCTCTCTATCTCTCTCTCTCGCTTCTCTCTCTCTTTTCTCTCTATCTCTTCTCTTCTCTTCTCTCTCTCTCTCTCTCTCTCTCTCTCTCTCTTCTCTCTCTCTCTTCTCGCTCTCTCTCTCTCTCTCTCTCTCTCTCTCTCTCTCTCTCTCTCTCTCTCTCTCTCTCTCTCCTCTATCTCTCTCTCTCTCTCTCTCTTCTCTCTCTCTGATATATATATGATAATGAAAAAATACATCTACAATATGGTTGCTCCCTCGATTAAGTCACACGCCGTACTAATGCTTCTCTGCAAGGTAAAGCTTACTTGACCTGCAATCTGGGCAGCTTATCAGGTACTCAATGCCAGGAGAAATATCTTGAATACTTCCGCAAATCAACTAAACCCTAGGCACTCAATTACCCTGATAAAACAAGCTATCTGTTGATATACCAGCTCAAGAGAGCTGAATACCAGTCAGCCGCCGCAGTACTGAAAGCATCGCTGCTGGCACCGGCAGGGCTACGGCGGTTCGCTGGGCTCCCGGCTCAAGTCGCTCGAGTACGAGTCACTGGACGGCCGGGACCGAGCCGGCTGGGGCGACCCATCACACCCGTACATCGGCGCCCCGTACGGCGGCGGCCTGCGAGACACGGCCATCTCCTCCTACCTGGGCGAGGAGCTGCTCGAGCGTCGGCTGGCCAGCGCCTAACAGGTAGGCGTGGCGCCGCCGGAGGCCCTGTCGCACCGCCCGCCCCCGCCCCCCCCCCCCCCCCCCCCCCCCCCCCCCCCCCCCACCAGACCGGCACCCGGTGCCGCCGGCCACTAGAGAAGCGCTTCCTGTAGCCTAGTCTAGAGGCGGTGCCGGAGCCGTCGGCCGGTACGTCACGGCGGTACTGGTGCTAGCCAGCTAGAGCATTCTGTGCAGCACTTCTGTGTCTCACCCGCTCTTTCTGTCGTTCTATGTGTCTTCCTCTGTGCGTCTGCTGCCCTCCCCCTCTCATGCCTGGGTGGTGACCCCTACACTGACCACGTCGGAGTCCGGCGGTCGACCGGGTCTCAAGCTGCCGCATCGCCTGGCTTTGCCCTCGGACCGTCGATGAACTCTGCTCTGTGAGCCCTATCATGTCAAGCACCAGGCATGTCCCGTTGTTCTCGTAGACGACCTGCCGACACCCAGATCGTCGCCGCTGTTGCCCTTCAGTAGCCTCCTTTTCTTTCTCGCGCAGGTCCAATGAGGGCAGTGGGTTGTGGGATGAGGAATTCATCATGTAAAGACAGTCTCTGCTGTTAAGGTACTCTCCGGGCGCGCCAAAGCCTCTCGTCTAACAGTTTATGCCTGCTAGCTGCATACTGCTCCCTCGATACCTCGACTCACGCCTGAATGCTATGCTGCACTCTAGCCATTCTGGTGCGGTTTGCCTGCCTGTACCATTTTTCTGTAGTCGTCCGTGTTGTGCCAGTGGAATACTTAATCGTGTGTGCTTATTGCGAACACTGGCCTTGTCAGTGATTGGCGTTAGAGTAATTCTGCTGGTTCTGCATTGGTCAACTAGTTGTTCGACTCAATCATCTCTCTCCTTTTGCGCCTGTTTCATTTTTCGTAGTTTTGGATGACATAAGTAAACATCTGCGTCATCTTGTCTGGTGATTGATTATCCAAGCATATGCGTGTTGTCTTGTAAATGGTTTGAATATTGCAAATGTGTTGTGATCGAATTTCATCCGCGTCTTCTTCGCATTTTCTTTCTCGTGGCTGCTGTTCGCTCCATCCCTTCTTACCATGCATTGGCATTTTCTGACAGTGCGTTCCGATTATTAGATTCTTGTACATTGCTGCATTATGTCTCTGCATTCGACCTGCCGTGACCGCCGCAGAAGAGTCGCGCGACCGTGGCTTGCGAGAGCCGCTGTCTCCATTTCGCACTATGCTGCCAGTGCGTGGCGTCCCCTACCCGCTGTAACACCGGCGCGTTTCTGCCCCTTGTAGATCCTACCAGCGTCGGCTGAGCGACAGCGGCGTGCTCCACTCTTCCGAGTTCAGTAGATCGTACTTGAGCGACGGTAGCCCGCGCCACCGGCTTTCGCGCAAGCCGCGCAAGCCGCGGTCCTGGCATCCGTCGCCCTACGTGAGCGACGAGGACGACGAGATGCTGAACCGCGAGGAGCGTCGCCACAAGATCAAGCAGGAGATCTCGCGGCGACGCCACCACATCGAAGAGAACTCGACACTGCACGACGAACTGATGCGGCTGGCGCGGCTGCGCGAGAGCGCGGAGCTCTCGTTCGGCGAGCGGCCGGACGGCGGCGGCGCGCCTCCCGGCCGTGACACCGGCCACAGCGTGCTCAAGTCCATCGACGAGATCATGCGCGACGAGGGGTACGCGCGCCGCGTGCCCGATACCGGCCTCAGCTACTACAGCTCACCACCCACGCGCAAGATCGACTTTGATGGCAAGCTGGGTCGCAAGTTCTCCAACTCGGACGAAGAGCGGAGCATGAACCGGCTGGCGTCCACCTTCAACACTAACGAACTGTACTATGACCCCATGCCTGAGTACTCGTCTTACAGCAAACAGCGGGCCGACCCGAGCGGCTCACTTTACCTGTCTGACTCCGCGTCAAGGTCGCGTCAAAGTCAAAGGGTCGATGACCCCAGCGCGCGCAAATTATACAAAGGCAAGTACGACAGACGGTGGCATTGATGTACCTAGTGTTGTGCGAGCAACGCTGTGTGGAATGGTTGTTGGACCTTTACCCTTTCTCTCTCCCACGTCAGTCTTGCGCAGTGAAACTGTGTATAATTATGGTTTCTCTCACCGCTTAGCTTGCCTAGTGGCCTGCTGATCAATGTATCCAACGCTTCAGGTGTTTTTGGCTTCGTTTGTTGTTGTGCAATACTTTTTCAAGGCCACAACGCTGGATGGCCTCTGTCACTCGTGCCTGCTTTACCGTCACACTGTCGTCACTGTGCAACTGCTAAGCGAATGGCTGGCTTCACTTTGGCACATGGTTGGGGCCGCTGAACTTCAAACCCTGGTTGTGACCCTACCCACGTGTCAGTTTGGTTTGTGCCTTATGGGTTTCAGATTTGTACAGTACAGTGAACTGATTAATTTGGTGGCATTCCTGTCATATCATGAGGGAGAGAGAGCAAGAAAGCACAAATTGTTGTTGAGCGGATCGCACGCTTTTGCTTGTCTTGTACAGGTATGGGTGTGATTTATTGTTACCATATGTGGTGTAGTGTCTGGCGATGAAGGATTACCTCTGTAGGACGGGATAGCCATTTGTTTGTGCCCTTTTCTTACTTCCCTCGATTTGATTGACCTGTACAGAATCGATGATGATTCATATCTGTAATTGGTCTTCGATGCCGAGGGCCATCTTGCATATACATATATACATAAATACACTGTTTTTGTTACCACATGCACTTCATTTTGATATCATGCGAGAAACTGAATGTTTCGCGGTCTCTAATGAAACGACAGCCATGCACCAAAACATAGCTACGCACCGGGGATAGCTTGGCGCATGAAAACTGCAACGCACCAATTCTGGTAGGTGGAAGTGTCTAAATAAACACCTTGTTATGGCAGCTGGTGTGGTTCATGCTGATTCATGTCATGCTTACCAATTACACATGCAATTAGAATAGACGCGTGGAAGCCCGAGGCTGCGTAGTCTTAACTTGAACGTATCGAAACGCACAGCATGCTCAGACGTCAGTAAGTCTTTTTTGCCAGCCGTCGTCTATCGCTACTTTATCTTAAATCATGGTATTAAATCGCGTCACAATGGACAGTCAACTGAAAGAGTAAGCTCAGCCTGCAAAACATATTTTCAACTCGCTGGCCCAGTCCAAACCACCAAAAGATAACACATATATGAATATATGACTTATTGCTACCGCACTCAATATCACGCACTTAACACTGCACGTTGGTAACACGGTCCTGTTAATGCGAGGCCCCAGCCGTGGATCACAAATGTGTGGTTATAGGTGATCACAGCATTACGCCTCCGGTGGCATGAAATGCGCGCATGCTTCTACCCGCTCAACGTTGAAGTGAAGACATCGTGCCAATTCGATGTTAAAGTATGTTGTTGCTGGCACACCGCCCAGCTGCTCTCTCGGCATGACATTGCGTTTCTGGCAGCGGATGGTCAACACAACTGCAAGAAAGGCTCAACTTTCTAATGCGCTCTTCAGACAACTCCTTGCCCACAGAATCAAGAACAAGTTCTTCAAATAAGATATATATGCATGCCCCAACAGGGATCCGTGGATGCTTCACGCTAGTTGGTCGAGGGAAAGATGCATACAAAAGAGCCTTTATCTTGGAGCTAATAGAGCAAAGGAGAAAGGAAACAGCCGTTGGACGGCCAAAATGTTGTTGGGCTACGACTTGCTCTGCTATGGATTTAAATGACATGAGACCATTCGTCACTTTTTGAATAATTGACCACATTTTCTCTCTGTCTGCGATGTAATAACTGCGGCTGACTGACCCGCCAAACCCTCGTGCACTTCGCAAACATGTTCACAAATTATCGACTTAAAAGAGCGTTTTGCCACTTAACAATTGAATGCTCCCTCAGCCCTTTGGCCAGTCGCGGACGTTACTTGAAGCTTGGAAGGCTTACTGGGAAAGTTATGTTAAGGTAGCTGCCAGGTTTTGGAATAATCCAAAAGACGCCTTTAACATAAAAAATTACCGACGTCATTGGTATATGATGACCTTAAGTAATAGTATCACTTAGAAATAAGGGGTCGATACTTCCCGCTTTAAGTCAACACAAAATCAAGATTGCCAGTCTATCGAATGCACTATTGAAAGTAAAGAAAACAGTTGACTTACATTGTTGATGCACGATGACGTTTAAGCGTACCAATATGATTCTCAAATGAAGGGGCACACTGCCACGCAAAACAAAATGAAGAAAATTAAAAAGCTGCACTGCTAAAGCGCAAAACACCCAAAGACAAGAGTGAAAGTAAAAAGACTAGCAACCCATGCTGGTTTCAGCACAGTACCTGCATTTTGTAGAATGCAAAATATGAGCGTAAAAGCCACAAAAGGTATCAGCCACGTTAGGATGCACCACTCGCAGATATTGCCTCGATCGCGTTTTGAGCTGACATGCTCCTGATACAAGCCGTCTAGATGACGAACCGGGCATAAGCGTCGTCTTAAGAGGGGTACCGTTTGATGTGCGGCTGACACCACTTACTGAAAATTGCATGAGGCTTGTGTGCTTTATGAGGCTTACATGAGGCTTGTTACATTTGGCTACCAATGGCTAACAGCACATCGATGTGCAACAGCCACATATATTTAAGGTCAGTACATCTTTATTGCAGGATTTACTTTTTCGTTGATATTCGTGTCCTAGGATCAGCATTTTTATTCCACGTTTTTGTTCACTTTTTCGCCATGCTCGCGTGTAATATCTTCGTTTTACTCATCCACATTCACGTCTTTGTCAAGCGTGTGTCTTGCATATAATTCCGGCAATCACATTTAATGACGCCGTATTGTTTAAGCATGCATTCATATGAACCAATGGAAAGCGACGACGTTAGCAATATCACATTCCATATAAAACGTGTCTAGAATATTTGTCTTCGTACCGTGAAAAGCGCAATCGATTCGCAACGCCTTCACCACGGGGTACGCAACATCCCCGCACATACGGTGATCAAAGGACACGTGCAAAATGATTCGACAACGTTAACAAATTTGGACTCGATTTCAAATGGTTTATCAACTATGCACACAGTCTCAGGGGTCTTCTTCAACTCAACAAATAGTGTTCAGCCTTTAAGAATAGCGGGAAGGTGAAGGGCAATGATGACTACATGTGCAAGGTAAAAGTGTAAATTTGTTTAATATCGCTGCACAAAAGAGAGTAATTTCATATTTGTTCCACGATAGAAGCTATTTGCAGCCACCTTTGCTCACGAAAAAATCATACTGGAGGAGGGACAACCGATTCTATTCTTAACGCACAGTTTCCAATCCATCAGAGCCGATGGATGGCCTGCACCACGAGGGTGGCGTACCCAAGATAAATGAGTATTGATGAGATGGTAATGGGTAGCGTGATAATACTAGATGTGACCCCAATATGATTATTTTTTTACGACGGCGGCATGAAATGTTTTAGAACGTTAATCGTCTGACCAAGTTTGTTTGACCTGCTGGATGTTTCACTTGAAATGCTAATTATAAACGTGCACGTACATATTTCAACAATAGGCTACACAAGAGCTTACTGTCAGGAAGTGTAACCAAACTTCTGACATTTAAAGTAGTATCTCTCACACAATTATGGTGGTTTGGCAGCTGGAGATGCAGGCCTCTGTCCCCGCACTCAGCGGCTACACGCGTCATTTGCAAGACAATACAGTCGTAGCAGGTGTGGATCATTGGGCAATTTGAGAAGTACGTCGCATTCTGGGGCTGTCGTGGAACTGTTTTACTAAGTAGATAAATACTGACTTAAAAAATGAAAAATGTTCAAAAGTTCAAAGCTCTGTAATATAAAGATGTATGTTAATGAATAGTATGCTACACAAATGACAGTCTTCTTTGACTTGATGTTTTAAATGAAACATGTTGTATAAAACAATTTTCAACTTAAACGGGCCCACTCAGAAACCATTATTTCTAGAAGCTATGTAGGTGCATGCTCCCTATGAGCACCGTGAATCTGTATTTACTCCAGAACGATCGCTCTGAAAAATGCAACATACGAAATATGAAATCGTGACTCGAAACTGGAGCTCCTTAACTGGGTTAGCCATAATTTGTTTTTATATTTGTGCTACCTTGAAATGTGCGGCATGTTTTTACTCATTATCTGTTTGAGAAGCGACCGAAAGACGTTTCTGTGACCGATCGGGAATCGAATTGATTCATATAGGTCTTCAGTCAACCAGGTATTTTGTCTCCAAAAGACATAACTAAAACAGACTTCCACGCTCTCTCGTGCACCACTTATGTGGCCGCCTGTTTTGGGCCGTTATAGGAGGCAAATGTCTGATCTCAGCGACTTAAGTATACTGAGGCGTGACACCAACTGCATGCTGCGGGTGAATGTACCGACTGCGACTCACTAGCGGATCTCAGAACTACTGTCCAACACATACGTCACTGCGCTAGTATGCCAGTAATCTGTCCAACACATACGCCACTGCGCTAGTATGCCAGTAATCTGTCCAACACATACGCCACTGCGCTAGTATACCAGTAATCTGTCCAACACATATGTCACCGCGCTAGTATGCCAGTAATCTGTCCAACACATACGCCACTGCGCTAGTATGCCAGTAATCTGTCCAACACATACGCCACTGCGCTAGTATGCCAGTAATCTGTCCAACACACACGTCACTGCGCTAGTATGCCAGTAATCTGTCTAACACATGCGCCACTGCGCTAGTATGCCAGTAGTCTGTCCAACACACACGTCACTGCGCTAGTATGCCAGTAATCGACCGAAAGGTGACAGACATCGCCCTTTTGGAAATCGAGGTTTCGAATACAGGACGCTTTGTACAATGCCGAGAGATATTGGACAATTTTAGCTACGCTTACATGTAAAACTGTTCAATGCGACGAATGCACAGTTGAAACGTTTGGTTTGAGAGGTGAAATCTATGTTTGCAACAACTTTGTCACAATTGCCAAAACAACGCATCATTGCAAATTCACAGATTTTGCTGACTAAGTTGCAAGACCTGGTGAGCCTCACCAATCTCATAATCAGTCGTTTTACAGTCAATGTTAATTTGTGATAAGTGGAGCTCCACCCGCCAGCTTTTGATGAACGGTAGACTTTCCCACGGCTTTCCGACGCATTGGTCAAACTTGTTGGCATCGGACACCGTAGACGTCTGGCTTAATCAGTGGGTTTGATACGTGATACGTGATACATGATAAAACAGGGTAAATCTACCATTCGTGTTGGCCTCGCCTCGTCTCACGCCACCGACGGCGCCCAATTGGCTTGGGTGAGATAAACAGCTGCATTTTAAGGGGCAGACCGCCGCGGCTCCCCAATACCCGTGCCTTTTCAACATAATTTCACGAAGTATTTTGGAATACCTTGAAAACAGCTCATCAAGCAGTTCAGCAGCACCTACGCGGATATCGTTCGCAGTTATCCACTGCATTCAACCAGTGAAGCTGTATTTCGTTGATTAACGAAAATCTCAACAACGCTTTTTTAGAGATGTTCTGTGGTGATGTGGGCTCTTCTAGCAGCAAAAGCACAAGTTAAAAAAAAATGTCAAAAATATTACGTTGAAACAAAGTTTACCTTTAAACTGCATTGAACCTATAATGCATATATGCAAACAATGTTACCATTCATGATGCTGGCCATGATTTCAGCTTTAGGATGATCAGCTACATAGTAGGATACTCGACCACATAGCGCCCAACGACCTGGGCATCCTGTAAGCCGTACATTAAAGCAAATCGTCAGAGCTCAGTGTTTTGCGAGAATCAATGTGCCTACGCGTAAAACCGTGCAGAATGCTACGCATAGACGCTGTAAAGACTAGATCTGTGTGTGTGTATGTACCTAGCGAATTTAGACCAGTGGCTGTCAGAGTAGCCTGCATTCCTGTCCGGTGTGCGCCCCGCCGCAGGGCGTAGCAGACTCGAGTAGGCTGTCCCCTGAACAGGCGGTCGGCGTCGCGCGCGGCCGACTGCGCCCTCTCGTAGCTAGCGGCCCTGGACTAACGCTGTGCCGTATGCCGTCGTCTCTCCGGTAGAGCCCTTCCCCTCCCTCGGCCACCCGGTAGACAGAGGGTATAGTTACCGCGCGGCACCACCACCAGGAGCGGCCGCCGTACCGGACGACTACGGCCTGATGGGCGGCCACACGCGGCGCGCGCGCGCCCCGCCGCCGCCCGCTCTGACCGCGGGACGCCGGCCGGCCCAAGAAAACACAAGTAAGAACGTAAGCTATATTTCATACTTTCGGTGTTGTTGTTGTGCCGCATGCCAATGGCAGTGTCATCTGCCGCCTGCTCTCCGCTGTCCGGCAAAGCTTCTCAGTGCAGTGTCAACACCAGTGATCGCTGCACTCGGCACGGGCCTCGCCAGGGGCCGTTGCACCCCGCAAAGGTCCGTGCGTCCGGCGCATGGCCGGTCAGGGGCCGCCGTGCCCGACATTAAGCCAGCCAGGGGCCGTTGCCCCGTGCACAGAGCCCACACCACGGACCACTGCCCCGCTCACAGAGCCCACACCACGGACCGCTGCCCCGCTCACAGAGCCCACACCACGGGCCGCTGCCCCACGCGCAGAGCCCACACCACGGGTCGCTATGTCTTGCACAGAGCCCACACCACGGATCGCTATGCCTCGCACAGAGCCCACACTAGAAGTCGTTGCTCTGCGCATAGAGCCCACACCACGGGCCGCTACATCCCGCGCACAGAGCCCGCACCACGGGTTGCTACACCTCACACGGAGTCCACCAGTGTCTGGGACCCGCCAAGGTCCGCTGTACCCGGTTCAGGGCCTGCGAGGGGCCTCTACGTCCAGAAAAGGGTCTGCCAGGGGCCTCTCCACTCAGCACAAAGCCCGCCAGCCGTCACTGCACCCAACACTGGGTCTACCAGGGATCACTGCGCCTGACACTTGGCCCGCCAGGCCACTGAGGTTGAAAAAGAGCCGACCAGGGGCCGCCGCACCCGCCATAGGGTCCGCCCGCGTCGCGTTACACGCGCACAGGAGTCCCTGACATACCTGCACTATGCCACGAGCTGGCTAAAGTGCACAACACCTCTCGAATTAAATGTGCTCGTTCGGTTTCGTGTGTGGGCTGTGACGCGTGTCCGCCAAGTTGATTCCTCACCTGCGAGTAGAGTTACACCAGCATCGTTTCGCAAAAGTGAGCACCAGCACATAGCTATTATGGCATAGTCAGTCGCATTGTCTTCATGTATTTGCACAAAACTCGTTTGTTCAAGTACCAGAACAATATAAATCTATACCAGTCCGAGTGATTTTGAAAATGCTACAAACGACGACGAGCATTATGCGATTACTAACGCGTCTCAGAAGATGGTCGTGCCCATCGAATATGGTCGTGACCACCAACCACGTATAAAATGGAAGGCTTGCCATTAAATGACATCTTCCAAAGGGGCACACGGATGTTACTGCTTACCCTCAAAAGCGATAGCCCATCTCTATGGATGTGTTGTTCGCCGCACACACTGCTGTCTTAACGGCGCTGATGTCTGTTCAGCCTTTGCGTTTTCCTCAGACACCCGATCATCAGCACGTCAAAGAAGCGGGGTGCCAGTCTACTATGAAACGTTTGTTCGTAACAAGGGAGAAGCATCGTTCAGGTATGATACTTGGTGCTCATCAAATTTCACCTGGCTAATGTAGTCTGCGTCGTGTGGCAGTAACGATGTGGTATGATTATCAAGCATGTAAGACAATTTTGACCGTCTTTCGAGGATCTTAGCACACAGAAAATGTTACATAGACTCAAAGCTATCACAAAACACGAGTATAGACTGTCCGTCACCTTTGATAGCGACGCATTCTCTGTGACCTAGACATTGGCAGCGTATGAAAACGCAACCAGGCAGCGCACTTCATCACATGCCGGCCTGTTAGGGCTTCCAGTTAAGCTTCAGAGTAGTTTCCGAACGATTCGAAGCCAGCCTTTTTTTCCCGCAGGTGAAAGTGGGGTTGGTATGAAGCTTGTGGGAGGAAAATTGACACCCAGCGGCGAGACTGGAGCATTTGTCGGAAAAATTTACAAGGGAGGAGTGATAGATCTACTGGGGCAACTTAAAGAAGGTACAGTACGTCAACGCATGGATTTTGCTCTTTTAGCAATTGATCCGAGCTCTTGCAACCATTAATGAACAAAGTTAACTAGAAACGTCATGTCCCATAAATGGCATGTCCTGGACTATATCAAAGCGTGGTAGACTAATTAAATGACTCATTAAGCTACGGTTGATGCATTTTTTATATCGTGTGAGGTTGCGGGGATGAGCTTTGCACTCCTGTCCGCAGGTGACGAAATTGTTGAATGGAATGGCACTTGCTTACGTGGCAAAACATACGAGGAAGTCCAGAAAATTTTGAGCGAATCTACTCAAGAGATTGAAATATTAGCTGACTGCGGTCCCAAGACGCCGCCTGTTTCGACTTCGCCAGCCAAAGCCAGCGCCGCGCCGAAGCTGGACCGCTCGTCGAGCGGTAGCCCGCAGGTGACATGTGGGTCGCGAGGTCGCAGGTCACTGCCCAGGGTTCCGGGGGAGACGGCGGAGGGTGGGCCGGCGAGGCGCAGCAGGAGCGTCAGGAAGACCGACACAGTCTACGACACCAATGGCAACCCCGTCGAAGCGAAGCTGAGCCGAGCTGGCAACCCCGTCGAGGCGAAGCTGAGCCGAGCTGGCAACGGCACCCTCGACGAGGACGACGGTGAGTTGGCCCACAGGCCTGCATCTGCACCGGTGAGTTGGCCCACAGGCCAGCGCCTGCACCGGTGAGTTGGCCCACAAGCCTGCACCTGCACCGGTGAGTTGGCCCACAGGCCAACACATTGCAGCGGCAATTGAACGCTTTATTCTTAGATGGAAGCAAAGCTGGACGACAGGACGGAATAACACATTATGCAATAATACATTAATGCATAATACATTATCTCGCATATTACCAACCATTTGAAAAATGTCGCGCTTCGAACCAGCTCCGTATCGGGCTTTCCGTTGAATACTGATAGCCCTTGGTCTACCAGCCTCTAACGTTCTAGCCATTCACTCCTACCGAGGAAAAGTTGCATAGACCTGGATCAAATACCATTGATCACTTTAAAGCGAATGGGCTAACCAAAAACTCTTCCGTTTTCATGAACGAGGCGGGAATGAAAAAAGTACGATGGCATCTTTTCAGCTACAACAGATTCAGAAAAATAGAACACAGTTTCTTCCGCCAATTTCGTTCAGCTGATCTCATTCTAACACTAAGAATTTACGTGGCGTTTTATTCAGAATTAATAATTATGTCCTCAATTGCTCACATTAGAGCCACAGCTCTTCAGAATTACTGGAGGGCAAGGGGTAAATGATGTTGCAAAGAAGTGCTTCATATACATTAGGGGATGCCATAGCCCTCTATATACCGGACTAAAAAACAGTTTTCGTTGCCTTCATTACATCATCAATGATGACTCAGTGATCATCAGTGATCATCAGTGGTCATCATTCATTATCAGTGGTCATCAGTGACTTCTAATTCAATTCTTCCAACTTAATGGCTGTCGGAGGGACAAACGAAGCTAATTGTATAAACCCACTCTTGAAAGCGCCGCAGGACTCAGTACTCTCGCTTCTAAACCAACCCACAACCCAGCCACATCATGTAAGGGACACAGCCAGCATACCAAGCAGCGTTGTAGACGGCCTCTCGTGTCTGGACGCCGCCCCGCCCATCAGAGCGGCCTCGGAGGGCCACAGCGATGCTCGCCGGCCGTGTGCCACATTGATGGCCGGCTCACGCCACATTCGTCAATAATTCTACCGTGACACAGCGCGCCGTTTGTGCCGGCCAGATCGCCGCGAGAACAACTCCAGCATCGACCCGATGGACAGCGTAAGCAACTTGCGGCCGGCTGGCCGGCGGCGACTCGATCCAGCGCCTGACCTCGACCGGGGCACCAGCGGCAGCCGTGCGCGCCGCCGGCACCTCCGCCACCACCCGGGTGAGCGCGAGCGCGGGGCTGTCGTGACCGCCGGCCGCTGCGCTGAGGCCTGCATTGGCAAATTTCGCCTCAACATCTGCGAATCGTTCTCTCTTTTCAGTGCTTCACTTCTCACTCTTTTTCTCAATCGCCACTTGGAGTAACGAACAAGTATGGGAAGGTGGCGGGCGGGGGGGGGGGGGGGCGGGGGGGGGAATGCATTGAGAACACTACGAGTCGAAAAGCGCGGAGATTTGATCCCATTTTTTACAAGCTATTATATACCTGGCTATTGCTTTCCTCCTCGCCCACGAACGCTATCCATGTAGGGAAAAAGGATGTACTGCTGTACCATGCAATTCATATTGACAATACCGTGCTTTAGCGTAAAGCGTAGCTTTTTCAGACGGCATAACTTTCCGAGGCGTGGTAGTCAATTAATTTTTAAACTTTTTAAATAAATTTTTAAAAATTTTAATTAAAAATTAAATTAAAAAATTATGCATCTCGGGCATTTTCTAATGGGCGTCTCTGTTGAACCGTCCTTGGCAATCAAATTCGCGCGACACAGAATGTTTCTTATCCCACGATCTCGGTTGCCAGAAGCAGTCTGAGATGGACGTCACTTGTAATCAACAGATACGTACACCAGGGCTCTATCTAAAGCGAGATCTCGTTTTCCAGCGCTTGCCACTTGGGATAGCGCTGGGCCAGATTCAGCTCCAGCTCTGCTACGACGTGGTGGCCCACATACTGTACGTCAGCGTGCTGCGGGCCAAAAACCTGAAGACCCGACGGCCGAACGGCGACACGAGGCCGGACCCATTCGTCAGGGCCACGCTGCTCCCGGACGCCAGGTACCGGCCGGCCGCGGCAGCGACGCGCGCCTGTGCGGTGCGGCCCTGCACCCAACAGCCAACATAAGTGGCCTGGCGCTTACCGCTACACAGCCGGGGCGTCGTCACAGCTAGGCTTTGCAGCGACCTTCTGTTAAAGTAGGTTTGAACGTTTTTCTTTTCTGGAACGTGATGTTTTGGTGATTGTTGCAGGTATGCCGCTGGGATGACGAGCCAAGTGCTGATGACCTGTCACCAGGCAAACGCCGCAGTAGCTCAAAACGGTGCTCTCAGGCCTAAGTTAATGTTTTGTGCCTGCACAGGTGCGGCTGGCCGGATTCAGCTGGCGACAGCCGCACGTTTTAAATTCAGACAACGAGCGGTTCTGCTCTCATGGCAAGAACCACTGCAATGCATTGCAAGAACTTTGATAAATGGTTAAACGGTGCATACCAGAGCAGGCACAGCGACGAAAGCAAAACACGGATGGGCGGATTTGCCACTCAGATCTGCACTATTAATGAGGGCGCTCCACATTTATATGGGATTTGAACTGATATAGCCATTTTGAAAACCTTTTGGTGTTGTTCATAATACTGCTCTTCTTAAGACCTAAGCCCCTCTGGTCTCTGGGCTATACACCCGCGAAAAGAAAAAAAGTACATCGGAGAGAGCATTTCAAAGACACCTTGGCATTAATGACGCCATAATAGCGCCGTTCAAATCCCGCCGTTTCGTAAGCCATGCGGTGATCAAGGCCAAGAAGAATACTTTTTCGAGGTGTTCACATCCAGCGCTCATGAGCGCGATTTCCAAATATAACGGCCGCCAACTGGCTCTCAATCAATGCTGTGCAAGGTGCGATGACGTTATCAAACCATGCTGTATTGAGGAACATATTTACTTAACAGAGAATTGTGCTGTGTAGAGTAGTCTTTTCCTATTAAAAAGGATACCAATGGTTATTAGTGAACTCGTTTCGTCAATTCTGATGATTGCTACAGTATTTTCAACTGTGAAGCATTCGCTTCACGTGTGCGGCTTCTGCAGCTCACGCACACAGGTGCTCGCAATAAATTCTTGTACCAGATCCTGTACTTGTATCCGATCTAACGACTGGACCGTTTTGTAAAAGATTGTTACGGTCGACCAGGGCAGTGTGTTCTGCGGTACAGCATACCCCCTAGGCTTCCTGAGACTGACGATTTCCGGGAACGCGTCGCATGTCGCTCCAAGTCCACAGGCTTAGGGGCGCCAAACAAGCGCCAAAGATTACAGGTTACATTAAGGAGCGATTTAAATGGCCGTATTAGCACCCAGAGGCTAACGACCCGGTAGGAATTGATACCCAGGCACCTCACGGCAGTTTGCATTGTCACCACTGGACGATCACGTCGCTAGACCACAACGACCACAGATTCTTAAACAGGCCTTCTTAAAGGAGACGTTCATGGCCGTGTGATGACACTCCCGGCGTTCCACAGCTCGGAGAATACGCGGACTACCCGTCACTTCTCGTACGAGTCGGTGCCGGAGTGGAACCAGACCATGGTGTACCCCAAGGTGCAGGCCGAGACTCTGCGTGCCTCCAGCCTGGAGGTCTCCATCTGGAACCACGATCTGTACAAGGGCAACGAGCACCTGGGACAAGTCTGCATCGATTTGTCAGGTGACGGGAGAACATGGCGCTGGAGAGGTGGCCTGTCATGACCCCGACGTCCGTGATTGAAATGGCCATATTAGCACCCAGAGACCGAGGACCCGGTAGAAATTCCCCCTCAGGCACCGCACAGCAGTTTGCATTGTCACCACTGGATTATCACGTTCATTTAAGAAAACTGCGCACCAAATTTGGAAAACCGATGTAGGTTTAAATGAGAATTCGGGTAAGGAATAAATGTTGCTCTTCATGAACTAGATTTGAAAGTTTACTTGCACTGCTTACGCACGTGACACCAATATGTCTGTTGGCAACATTATTCAGCATAATGCAATGGTATGCTCTTGATAATTTTTGCTTCTTGAAAAGATGCGTTTAGTTTTGTATGTGTATGACTGAAAGAGAACGCTTTTGTCCCTAGATTTTGTCCTTTGCAAAGTTCAGACCGCCTCAGTTGTTGAAAGTCTCCTTCTTAAGCTTACTTGGCACAGACATGGCTACTCTTTCTTCCTATTCATAACTTTGTCCAACGTTTCTTGAACGCAGTACCTAAGTGAAACATTATCAAGACTTCAGAGAAATACTTATATTTTCAGATCCACACAGCGTCGACGAGCAGCCTCGCTGGTACCAGCTGGTGGCGCTAGATGGCAGGGGCGGGCAGAAGTCGGACGGCCGCCGCCGTTCCGACAGGCATTTTCTGCCCAGAAAGTCGCGGGCGAAGCGGCCTGACGTGCTGCCCATGGAGACCGACCAGGGAGGTTCGTGCTCCAGTAAAGGTGACACCTAATCACTGTGACACCTCCGTTTGCTAAACATTGATGGCACACCTTGTCACCTTATCTTATATCTCTCGCTACGCAGTGCGATACGACGCTATACGATACGCAGTTCGGTTACTTGATATGAGTGTTCGCAACATTTTGTGCGTGTCAAGTTCTAATAAAATGGATGAAAAGTTCATTTTTGACTAACTCTGCGTCACTTGTCTTGTTGTTCAGGGTTCCACCGACGCAAAACCCTTGCCCTTGTCAAAGTTTTGTGGCTTAACACAGTCCATAAACGATCTCTTCAACAACACTCTTTTCGCCTTTGTCTCTCATAACCTCCTTCGTGACGTGCCTCGCTCAATTTCAGCCAACCAGCGTCAGACTAAGTACATTTTCGCTACCTCGGGCATCTCAGCGACGTCCATGTTTCCGGGCCGCTGTCACGGCAACATGTGCTCCATTTTGTGAGCCGTGCCACGGGCGGCAGCTGACGGCGGCCAGCGGCACGCACGCGCCATCTTCCCAGACCGGCACCGCCCGCCAAACAAGCTCGCGTGTCGGCTCTCCGTATCGTGCTGGTGTGCCGCGTAACGAAGTGTCGGGCCGGCGTCACTGATCTGTGGAAGGTCGCTGCCAGCCGGCCCTCCGACACCAACTCTGCGCGCCCGTAAAACGGGCTCGCCGACATCAGCTCTGTGAGCCCGGAGAACCGGCTCGCCAATACCAGCTCTGTGCGCCCGGAGAACCAGCCCCAAGGACACGGGCTCTGTGCGCCGGGAGAACCGGCTCGCTGACACCAGCTCTGTGCGCCGGGAGAACCGGATCGCTGACACCAACTCTGTGCGCCGGGAGAACCGGCCCTCCGACACCAGCTCTGCGCGCCCGGAGAACCGGCCCGCCGACATTGCTTAGTCGATGTAAAACCCATAAGAGCCGCAAATTGTTCGTAGTTCATGGCAGAACGTTGGCCGCCAAAGCACCTGATGCCGAGAGATTTGGGCTTGTTTCGCACCGTTACTGGTTAGCGGTTCTGCACCGTAGTCGATTGCGGCTGCAAAATATGACCACGTTCGGAGGAGAAACGAAACGACTGGAGGCTCAGAGTGGGACAGATGGTCGAACCAGCGTTGAATCCGATAGTTTGCCCTGGATGGGAAACATGCGTCACTCGCTCAATGTGTCTCGTTCGCTTCCAGACAACAGAAGTTTGCACGTTTTGTCTTAACCGGGCGCGCATGCTTGGAAGTGATTGATAGGATTGACCGCGAGCAACGTCACAGTGGCGGACGTCTTCACGAAGGGAGAAGACGTAGCAGAGGGCATTGTTTGTTCATAATGAATGTGATGCATTGCATGCCGCGGTGCATGCTGTTCGAACCTAAGGAGTACTAGACATTCCAGGTGTGTTCATGTATATGCGCCGTAATATCCTCAATATCATCCTCTCTCGTATCCGCCTGTCTGTAGACTATCGAATTATGTTTAAGAGCTCCTTATAACCAATTATCTGGTTCCGATCAGAATGTGCTTTTATCCCTCGGGTTGAACAAATATATATCTTTAGAACCGTGACTAGGGCGCTAAACAAGTAGCTTTCTGACCCATCTTTAAAGGAGAAAAGCGAGGAAATGTCTAGACGGACAGATTCAAACAACTACCTTGTAACATATTTGCATCATACTTGTAATTCGTGAGCATATCTCCGTGTGCCGACTGTATATACAAGGTATCGTTTACCTACGGTTTTCAACATGCCATTTTCTCCTGGCTATCCCATCTAATTCCGTGTTTCGTGTCAATGTGGTGCCCTGCGGTTTCAAGATCTACGCCGTGATGTATGTCAATATTCATAACACGCCGTTATCGGGTGTGTCCAGCTGCCTGTGTCTCGTTTAATTATTTAGCCGCCTTGTGACGTTTTCTACTACTCGCTTCGGAGCAGATTTGGGTTCATGAGCATTAAACGTGGCCCAGATGAACTTCGTGCCGGGGATATGAAATGTTTGGATATAGGGGTGAAGCGAGCCCCGCATGCAAGCAGTTTTTATCCATGTCGCTGTGCTGTCTATGTAGTGTAGAGTTGTACCGGTAGATGTCACTGTCAGTGCCTGGTGGTTGGTCAAGTGCTTTCACGAACAATACACACATCATCACATTCTGTGTGTTTATTGGATGCAATGAGGTGAGATCACACTTTCCAGGATCAGTCAACCTAGAGAAGAAAAAAGGAAATGGCTTTTTAGAACTGAATGAAGGAGAAACAAAATGTTGGATTTGTTATGAGGAGCGAACTAATAATTTCAAAATGAGAGCGACAAAACTCGAAATGTTCGCCAAAACCAAGTTTAGGACGCCTCGGGTGCGTGCAATTTCTTGCGTACCGTCAAACAGTATTGCTCATTTGGGATCTTCCAATTTTGACGTCTTGATCAAGTGTTTTTAACTGTGAACATTTGGCTACGTACACATCAATACATGTCATACATTTGGAAAGGAGGGTGCACGTGCCCCGAGGGTTACGTTGTGCGTACACCCCTGCCTGTTATTACTGTACAGTTAGACTACAGACGGCTATTCGGCGGGGAAATAACCCCATTTTCAAGGAAGCGCCCAGCTCAAAACTTTCTGTAATACAACTATCCGCCAAAAATATGCTGGGAACCTGTCACCAGTGCCACAGAAATGCGTTGATAAAAAACAAGTTTGTAGGATGACTGCGGCAAATGGGTGGAGCACGTTTAATGTCAGTGAATAAAGACCCATGCGCCCCGGGTCGAAAAGAGTGCTTTGCATTAAGATCACGTCGCAGAAGGGTGATGTCTTATCTTGTCAGCGGACCCAGAGAAAGCATTTTTAGTTTTGCTGATCTCCGGTCACGAAACACGTAGCATAACCTGCTATGCTAATCTGACTGCGATAAATTGGCTACAACATGTGGTTTGGTGTACTCTTATTGTGATCCGCACACCTTGCCGGTTTGTGCGGCATATCAGCACCCAAAATGGATTATTTTGAGTTATGTTCACCTGTGGCTTACGACGTTGCATTTATCACAGGGAAATGAACTACGGTGTTTCGAATGATAAACTTTTTTTGCGTTGTATAAAGGTGATTTTTGACTTGTGGCAGCCAAAAGTAATAGGTTCGACCTTTGCGTACCAGTAGGCCACAACATAAAGACTATGCTCTTTTCTTGCTCGTTTGTCCCCAGAACATCAGCTACGCTGCGTCGATTGGTGTACGTTGAATTGTGACCCGATAAAAAGTTGTAAGTACAGTAACCCGAACGAGCGCAGTGAGATTAATTATAATCCTAGTCTGGGTCAAATGATCGTTCGTACCGAGTTGACCATTTCTCCCTATCCTTTCCTCGCGCTGTAACGTTTGGGCTTTGGCTAGGTTAGGGTGGTTGTCTGGAGGAGCCTTTTTCAATCTCTTCACGTTCGATGCGAAAGGTACAATAAAGAGGCACAGGAAAGGTATACGATACGTCATTTTAAGTGAGTCTGTTTCAAACAGCTTGTTTATTTACATCAGTGACCCTGACATCCCAGCAGAGTTTAGCCGTCGCATAGGCGGCAGCGTAATATCACAGGGGTGTTTTATTGATGCTGAAAAACATAGAACCAGATAAATCGATACCCACGAACTCCCCGCTTTTGGTCTGAGAACGCATTACCTGTGTGATTTGGTGTAGTATGGCTGTGTAGTATGGTGTAGTATGGCTGTGGCTGTGTTATGTTGTGGTTTGGTGTAGTATAGCTGTTAAAGATTCAAGTAGCTAACCAACACTATCCGAAACTCTGATTATACCGATACATTGCAAGGTAATAAGGCATGAAATGCACATCACAAAATCATTAAAAGTATCCTGGAAAGTTATCGTTTTGTCATCACTTTACCTGGACGGTCCAGGTCAGCTCAGTCAGGGATTGGCTGAAGCCAGTTGGACACTGGCAGGGGAATCGGAAGCTGCTCGGAACTCAGTCTGGCAATCCCACGGTGACGTCATCATGGGGATGTCCCAGGCCATTTACGTGTTGCAGGCATCACAGAACGGGTTTTCAACAATAGTTTTCCATTGCTTCTAAGCCGCTTGTTCCTATAGAATAAAACTCAAGACGTTTGATAATACGCCTACTTTCCATAGTCGGGTTCCAACCAACTGTGGCTGGTCACTGACTGCAACACCAGCCTGTCATTGGACCATGCTCTTCATCCAATAAGGGCGACTTTTTGCGCAAGTTGTTCAGTGCATTCGCGAGGAACATTATTCACATAGATAAAACGTTAGTGATGGCCTTATTCCTCGGAGAAAAACCAGGAGGGTGGAGAAATGGATTGGTTTACATTTCGGCAAACTGCCTTTATCGAAACAATAGCAGACGTGAATTCAAAGTTGCCTGCCGATGATCCTGCTCTATTTTGCAGGCTTTTTTGAAACAACAAGTCACAGTTTTTACAGGACACCAACATTTCGGTGATTAAACAAAGAGCGATTACCAGCCATTGCCATGATTCAGTGCATGCCTAAGAATTAAAATACGCCAAAATACGCGTGCATGCATACGAATTCAAGCAAAGGGGCATCACGTATCGCGCTTCATTCAAACATGCAAGAGAGTTGAAGTAAACAGGCGTCACAGACCGCGCATCAACGATACATGCAAACGATTTCAATTGAACAGGCATCGCACGTCACGCGTCAGACATCACCTACACATGTAAACGATTTTAAGCTGGTACACATCACACATAAAGGCACATACCACGGTCACATAATCGGCCATGATGAGCCCTGTACGTTAAGATTTGGCCACCTACTTTTTGTAACAATAGATCCACTTATTTTTCTGTCTGGGTGGTCTTGTGCTCTGTAGATGACTTTGAGCTCTAAAAGGGGCATAGGGCCCCATACCTCCCTCCATATTCCAGCCTGATATAGTGAACACCTACGAGGCGCTGAAAGCAAAACAGGGAATGCCCCTCTCGGTGACTATTTTTTGGCAAAGCACGCTCAGGCTGAAATCAAGGTTCAAAGTTAAACTGGATAGACGGGAAATGTTTCAGTGTGCAACCAATAAGAAGGCGACAGCGGATGTATTCAAGGTAAGAGGGGCACCAGGATTTGTCCTGGCCAAATGGGCCAGAAAGGCAAATACAATCTGATTTTACGTGGTGCCGGCAATAGGATTGTAGGGATCACTTTTGAGTATTTATTTTGGCTCTGAACTGAAAATAACCAACAAATTTTTAAGATCCTGATATCATTTTTGAGCTATTCCTTGCTTGCAGCGCCATAGACCTAAATATTTCGCGATCTTTGGCAAACGGAGCTACGTCCTCACGTCACAGTCTTGAGGTTACACCCGTGTAGGCTCCCAAACGCAAGCCTCAACGGCAGCCATGAGTTTGCAAATGGGGCTGGCGAGACATTGGTGTCTTATGAGCTTAGATAGATGTCTTAGATAGGTGTCTTATGAGCTTATATGGATGGACGTTCAGCTGGGGCAACGAGGGTTCTCCCAAGTTGAGGGGCAAACATCTATTTTTGGTTATTTGTGTTCTGTCAATGCCCAGAGGAACAGCGCCAAATGTTCAGAAAGTTGAAAGATCAATTTCCCGCTCTACCCCGCCCCCCCCCCCCTTCCTCCCCCTGTTGCAACGCTCCTGGCCTTCAGAAGCCCAGAAATCATGAACATTTCATACGAAGCTGCTCAAAATGTGCAAGCCGCTTGTAATGCTGACGACCTTAGCATTCTTGTGGCATTACCACATTCACCTGGGATTAAAATAATGACAGGGAAATGACAGTTGTAGATGGGAAGCAGAGTAAACTGGCTTCACAGGCCTAACAGGGTTTCGGGGCGGGGGGGGGGGGGGGCAATTGATCGATCCATCACATAACGCTGATAGCTGCAGGTGGTCAATTTCCAACAGCGTCAGGTTGCCTAGAGGAATAACAGCAGCACTAATAATTGGGAATAATTTTGATTTACGAACAGCTCCTATGCCATCACATGTTATTTGACGAGTGCTCTGGAAATGCCAAGTGAATGTTGATTGAGCGCAAGTTAATGACACGATGATCAATGGAATAGACATTAGAGGACCGCGGGGTAGATCACTGACGCTACCTTGAGGACAAGTGAGACCCCCAGGCGAAATCCCCGTGGAATCGAACAGGACCAACTCATCGAAGTACTGAGCCTGACCTGTTAACTGTTACTGTAACTAATGTGAGCTGTTTATGCCACTAGTTAAGATAAACCAATGGTGTGGCCAAACGACATGCTGTATTGCATTTTTTTTTCTGTAATCGTACCGTCATTAGGTACATAAGAGTAGCTTCATGTGTGGAGATCGTACTGGATACAGGGCACTGCAAAGGACATGCCTATCACCAATTACCATCACTGGCAGGGGTGTAGTTTCCCATTCAGTCGGGAAAGGAAGCCAGCCCCTCCAAACTGGTGTCCAGGCCCCCCTCCCTCAACTTGGTCTCAAGCCACCACCCAACTTTGGGAAGTAAGCGAACCGCACCAGGGAAGGCACCTACCTTTGGCGCTTTTTTTGGGGGGGAGGGGGTGAGCTGCGTCAATTCTTAATGCTCAGCCCCCTACCCACTCTCACTCGTTTGGCGCCCTACCACTGGACACTGATCCCGCACCAATAGCATTGCATTGATATTACTGTTAGATACAACGCATATGTTATGCTAGACTTGGGGAAGGGAGAGCGGAGGGAGGGGGACGAGTGCGTCATATCGAATTGCCTTTGTGGACTTTTCATGACAGGTCTAAATGTAACAATGGTGCATGGGTCTGAAAATATTATTGGGACAGCTACCTGGACGCAAATATTCGGGTGGAGGGATTTCGATTGACGTTGAGCTGATTTTTCATCAACTGATTTCGCAGTTGATGAGAAATCAACTGCGAAAAATGGCTATGTTGCCGGCAGAGCCAGCGCAACTTTGTTACGTCTACGGGACACCAGAACTATATCAATGACCACACAAAGTCACGTTTTTAGGCCACTGAGAATGCTATTCTACAAATTTGTGATCTCAGATTATGATGGTTCCTTTGCCTGAGGTGTGCTAACAAGGCATCATTGAAGTTTTATCATTGCTACAGTCATTCATTGGCACTGATGTGTGATATTGCTAGGCCCATATCATTTTGAGATCCAGTATGCTTTAACGTAAACCACGCCTCCCAACCTGCTATTGCAAGGCGATGGCCGTCCGCCGCCCCTGAGCTGACGGGGGTGCCTCGCCGGCGGCCCAGCGCCTTGGTCCGGCCGGCCCGGTGGCCGCTATTGGAGCGGCGGCTGTCACGCGCCGCTCGTTCGCACCTGAGCTCGGCAGCAGGACGCCCGGATTTCCAGCGCAGCGTGCGGCGGCCGTAAAGCGGTCGGCGCCCGGCTGACTGGGGCCGGCTGGGTCGGTCGTGGCGCAGTCTGGCAGGCTCCCATGGGGCGGGCCGGCGGCTGACGCAGCGCGCCGGAACAGATGAAATCGGGCAGGAAAACACGGCCCAAACCGCAGCGAATTGCGATTCTGCTGCCAGTTTGAAAAGAATAGGAAAGGAAGCGATGTCGAAAAAGCAGGATGAATTTGAAGTGTAGCAATTTCACTGAGCATACACTTATGTCAAAATTGGCTTTCTCAGGCGGCAATGGCGTAAAATTGCTTTCCTGTGACATGTTTTCGCTTTTTGACAGCGAGCAGCCTTGAAGAGTCAAATGACAGTCGTTTTTTCTTCATGATAAATGGACCGAGCTTCCTCGTTTGGCTAGAGCAAAATCTAGACACAAATTGCCTTTCAGGCACAGCCTTCAAGACCCCGTAGTGTTGCTGAGTTCCGGCCCAAGAGGCATGCAGTACCTTACGTAACCCTGCTAAACCGAGACATTGAGGATTGTCCGATAGACATCCCAGCTGTAAGCAAAAGTGGTTCTCGCTGAAATACATTCCGACGAGACGCGTGATTTTCGTTTCAAATGGAGGCTCCCGCTGTCGGACATTTTCCCTGCAACCTGTCTCAACGCCACTACAGCTGCCACTCATTGAGACGAGACTTATGTGCCAACTGTGCTACAACTATCCCTGAACGGCGCACAAGCTGAACATGGGACAAGAGCCGACGTTCATCGCGTGCTCGATGGCTATCACCATTTCGAATTGTTCGACCTGCTTCTGATGGTCCGATCTATACGCTGACCTTCCCGGAAAAGAAACGGATTTCGCCGCATCACGCACGCCCGGCGTCCTGCCGGCGACAGCTGAGCTGGCGCTACGCTGGCCGACTTTGTCAGAGCGGGCGGCGCACGCCCGCTTCACATTCGCCGCCGACCGGTCTGATATGTCGCCGGCCGACCGGACTCGTCGCAGTCGGTAACCGAGTTATAAAGACGAGTGGTGCCCGGTCAAAGCGCGCTGGCTATTGATCGGTACAACTGTGGGCAGTCCCTGGTCCAATAAAGCGGCGCGACGCGCGCCCCGGCCCGACTCGGCTCGGCTTCGGCGGTCCAGTCAGACGCTGCTCGCTCGCGGGGTGCGAACTGCCTCAGATATCAGACTTCGGATGCTCCGCGCTGCGACTAATCGCCTGTGGGAGCATCTTCTCAGTCTGAGCGCCTCACAAATTCAGCCCAACGAGTGGCGGGGGAGGCGAGAGTTGTGGGAGGATATGCGCTGTGACTGGGCTGGCTAGTGCTCCTCGTCGTGATCCACACAAGTTCGTGATAACTGCTTAGGTGGCAACGCAAATGACTGCTTGATTCGGTTCTACACTTGGTTTTGTTTGCACATCCACCCATGACATGAATTCTGATTCCATGTTTGTTAAACATTGCATGAACAGGATAAACATGCAGCTATCATGAAAACATAGCAGATGGTCTGATTGACAGGAGACCAACGAGTAGTGACAGAAAAATTATCATGCAAAGTACCAAACCTTAAGGAAATGTAATCATGCGCATCTGGAAACATACACCAATGGACCTTGCAATCACAGCCGTGTCACCATGTGAGTTAGCTGGGAAGTTAGCCCAAGCCTTTCTTGCGCGCATTTGCTCATAACATTCATTTTACTCGTAACAGGAAGCGTTAAAAGGCATGGCATTTTCAAAGGACGAAATAACGCAAGAGGCATTCCTTTAGGTCTTGGCCAGAAAACACGCGGAAGATCATTGAAAACTTTAATTTGTGGTATTAATATAGGTCACGCTGGCTATACGATTGGGTTTTTCATTTTCAAATGTGCACCAGTGTTGGAGAAATGAGACCAGTTCATAGCCGGGCGGCATCGCCCTTTGTCTTCTTTCGTTACGGGCCCATACACCCAAGAACATTAAACGACATGCGAAATGTATGCATGGTGCATTCACTTAAGCTGGAATGTTCGTTATGGACTATTTGTGGGACTACGGGCATGCCGCCTGTTCCAGTTGCCGACATCTGTCGTTAATTCAGCATGTCCAAAGCCGGGAATCCATGGTGTTGCGTTGTGCGTGTGCGTGTGCTTGTGCGTGTGTGACATAATGTGCAGGTATGCACAAGTGCACTAGCACAATTGCCCAGTATTTCTTCAAGCAAATTATGTTAATGACATGTCTCTGCGACCACTGACTGCCGGGACCAAGATCCAGTTTTAATCCTCACCGAAAGGCGGAGTATTTAGAACATGATGCATTTCGCCCCGATGGAAGACAGAAAAATCCTTTTTAGTCACACAACTTATATAACTGGAGTGATCCGATTTACAGGAAGCATTCTCGAATCTCTCCAGTTCGGAGCTTTGTCCTGTGACCCTTTCAGCTGTGCCGCGCGGACGGGTTTAAAAGAAGTATGCCAAGTTTGTTTTTGTTTTTCGCTTATTCTAGGTAAGATGGACCAGATTTGGGCAGTACTACCAGCTTACGGAAAATCCCTCTAGAGTGTTCAAATCTTATATTTGGAGCAACGGCTCCCAAGGGAGAAACCCCATCCGCCTCTCTGGTCACTGTCATGAGACATAGCTTTTACTTGCATTGCTTTTTTCAACATCTGTATCATTCAATGGCTGTAGCACATGAATGCGCCAAATCGCGCGCGGTACATGAAATGAGAGCTTTAACCATTCTGTTTCATGAAAAATTATCAAGGAATTATGAAACGCTTATCACGCTAATTTAACGCAGCGTCTCACCGCGTCATCAATTTTTTCCATTGTGTTAAGCGCGGGGATCCTTTTCTAACCATGCTTGTGCTTTTAGAAACATCATTTTTAAATCCTCATTTCGAGTAAGGCTGTGTTTACAGAGCAGGTATGTGTAAGCGACATACTGCGTGGCCCATTAAACCAATATTCAATATTTAAACTTCAACCGACGCACTCCCTCCTGAATGCCTTACTCTGCCTGCTGTGGTAAGCACGAACATTCATCTCCACCGACGCTATTCATACCCTTAAACGGTGGAGTACATTGCAACTACCACATTTCAGGTATACCAAAGACCTGATCGTTGTTGTTTGCAACTAGCTTTTCACTTAATCATGCCGATTTGCATGTCGGCTATGAACAAGTTCCACGTAAAATCCTCTCACACGGTCGTAAAGACTACGGCGAATATCTCACTAAAACGTTTCATATGTACCAGGATCACTCATCCCAGAACAGAAATGCAGGTCTACAAAGAAAAAAAAATGTCCGACACTGCACCGGAACACTTACCTTTTAATTTAGACAAGAAATAATCAAAATAAATTCGCTGATCTTATCTTGTGGGTACTGTAGTGATTATCTCGTTTACCATTGTGAGACAGAAGTAGTCCTGGTGTGTCATCGGAGCATGTCTTTTGAAATATGTCCAAAGTTGGCAAACTTCCTCCACTAAAAACCAAGCACGCGTAGATTACTTGCAACCGTGATTATAACATCACATTAAATGTTATTGAAACCTCATAGGTAGCATTCCCCAGACCATATTAAGAAACCACGATATGAGTCAAGGCGTTAACTCTGCTCTGTCTGGGTTCATGTCCCCGTCGACCTGGAACTTCCTAAATGCCTGACATACCACCTGACGGCGCAGTCACCCGAGCCGACTGGCAACGTGCCATGCAGAAAGATGCTGTGCCACAGACCAAACGGTTACGTCGGATTCCATGCCTGGTCTCTAGGCAACTCTTGCACGAGTTTCGCCAATTTGCATACACACTGCATCGCATGTGGGCTGGTAGTTACCAGCTCGACGGACCTGGCGCCTCCTAGAGCGCGTGCTGGGCTGTCATTTTCGGGCGTAGGTCTCGGGCACGGAGAGTCGACGGGCGGCAACTGGAATTCATATCAGGGAAGGGACCGGTCGATGGGTTCACGGTGACCCGGGCGGCTGATTCAGGGGAGGCCGATGGAGTCACCGAGACCCAAACACATCGCTACCCCAGTTAACTCAGCTAGGACACATATCCCTCTTAACATCCCACTTTGGTTACATTCGGTGAGGTGTTCAGAAATTATCCCCTCTCCAGATTCAATGCCGGGTCCGTCTTTGAAGCCATCAATAATTTGCATCCACCTACTTCAGGGACCAAAAGAAGGCGGCTTCAAAACTTGCCTTCTCACATAGCACACGGATAAAAGCCTATTCGTGTCCGAAGGTTATTCACACATCAAATGGGCTGTTGTCAGCGATTGTCTTGAGTCCATCAGCACCCAATTTGCCGACTTTTATAGGCTTTAAATTACGCACAAACCGGTAAGGTTGAAGTTGGTACTAGGCTCCAATTGTCACGGTTAATTTAATTGCGGCCTTGGGTACCAATTTACATACTAAACATCATTACGAACTGCGGCGTAATTTTGAGTGATCGCCTGAAGGTCATGCTCGACAGCCATAACGTCCACGGTCCATTGCCTCTCACCCTTTGCGTCACTGCCAGCTTACGCTCCTCGATCACACTCCAGACCATGCATACCCTGACCCTGGGTCTGACTCCAGACCCTGTGTCAATGGGAATGAGCACGCTGCGCTTGCTTTCAGAGCGGTCTCCCTTCCCAACCACGCTCACGCCCCGCTTATTTACCGCGTCTACCCGCTCAGGCCACCCAGCTGGGTAGCGACGCTCCGGAGCCCCGAGAGGTCACTGTGTGACCCAATGTCTTGCCATAGATCTAACGGGGTGCACCAAACCCACCACTCTCTCATTTGGACATTGGTGTGGATATTTGTTCTCTGTGACGGACCCAACGGTTACGGTTGGTTAGAGCGCATGTGCTCTGACCCATCCGCCCGTCGCGGGGTGAATTCGAGCCGCTTTTGATACCTGCTATTTCCCTTGTCATGTCGCAGCATCCGTCTAAAATTCAGGTGACGTCAAAGTGCAAGAAAGATCGTGCCGACCCTTTCGGCCTGTTCAACTTTCGCCACCAAATTCTGCCATTGTCCTAGAATTGCGCGATCAGATGATGGAGGTCGGGGCTTACATAGCAAGCGCTGCTTATCGGGAGCTCTGATCCCAAACATCCATCCATTTAAAACGTTCGGCTTAAATCTTGAAAACAAATTGCAGTTTTAAACGCTGTTCAAATGCAATGTTTGATATTTGAAGATATTGAACCAAGCATGAGATATGATGAAATTGGGCTACCTATGACCTTCAATAGGTTACCTGATATGCCTTAAACTAGAAAAATCTGCTGTAGACCACACAATTTCTCTATTTGGTAAATATGCTCCTCAATACCTCGTTGTTGGATTACATCATGGAATGTTTGTATGACCTTGAGGTGATGCCAAATTAGCCGTGCGAAATTGCCACCCAAGCACTCACATGTTGTGCTTTCCATTCACCGAGGGATGGCAGTGGCGATGCTGGAAGTGTTCGCTGAGCCAAATGTAGTTATGTGCTCGTGTTTTAGCAAATTTTCGTGGTGTTCTTAAAACCATAGAGCCATAAAGACATCTGGCCAATAAAGAGCCACCAGCACCGATCACAGTTGGCCTACCTCAGGTTCCGCACACATCTTCGAAACTGATGTTGCCACCTGGCCTGCCTAAATGTAGCTATAAATGATATCCTTAGACCGATACATTTTGTTCAAACGATTTTTAAATGTTGCTAGAGAGCGGCCTCCTACAATTTTGTTTGAGAGTCCATTCAAATGATTCACTACTCTTTTAACTAAATGACACCTGCCTCCTGATAGTCCTACTCTCACCTATTGTTAAATGAAACTGATTTCCTCAAGTCTCGGCCTAATTTCCAGAACTCCATGTAGATGTACCTTCTCTGTCGCTTTGATAACCTTGGATACTTTACCAGATCCCCTCTAGGTTTACGATATTTCAGTGAATACAAATCCACGTCTCTATGCCTATCCTCGTGTTCTAAGTCGTCAATCCAACTTGTGATTCTAGTTACTTTTCGCTTCACTATTTCTAATTTGATTATGTCTTTTTGGAGGCATTGTGACCAAGCTCGTACACAAACTCTACGGGTGATCTGGCATAAGCAAAGTAAAACTTTTTATTCATGTGACAACATTCCTTCTCTTGTAATGGATATTCCTTTTATTAAGCCCAAGCACCTGAAGTACCTAGCTCCTAACGGCTCTACTTTGATTTTCAGCCTTGCATACCTGGAAATTACAAAGCCCAAGTCCTTATCTTCCTCACTCTGGTCTAACTCCTGGCCTCCCATTCCATAGCAAATGCGCTCACTGCCAAAACTACCCAAATGCATCACATTACACTTGTCATAATTTTATATCTGCCACAGAGAAGTCCAGTCCAAAAGCTTCTCTAAGACAAGTGTAATTTGGTTCATCTGGTCGGTATTTCCTGACACCCCAACCAATTTAATATCGCCACCAAATTTCAGCACACCTTATTCTCTAATCCTAACTCAATATCATTCACAAAAGATAAAGAGCGAAGGGCACGACACCGACCCCTGTGGAGCCCCACTCACTACTAGCTCCCACTGAGATTTGGTGCCAATTAGCATTACTTGTTGTTTCCTGTCTGGCGGCCAAGCCCTTAACCAGCCAATATTTTTTCCCTTAATGCCATGCAATTTTAACTGGTATAGCTGGCGCGGGTGTGGCGCCTTATCAAACGCTTTACTAGAATGCAGATAAACAACATCCAAACTTTCCCCATTATCTATCTGACTAGTGACATACTCCATGAACTCTATACGATTTGTCAAGCAGGCCCTACCAGAAGGAAAACCATGCTGACGACTTTTTGTCAACTGGTGCCTATCTAAATGTGACCGAATGCTAGCCTTAATGAATTGTTCTGGGATCTTGCATACTAGTTAGGCTAGACAGACATGCCTGCAGTTGCTCACATTTTTTTGGTTCCCTGCTTATCCCGGCATTGACCGGGAGGGGGGGGGGGGGGGGGCGGGTTAAAACTGAAATGTGGACATTTCTTTTAAGGAAGCAAAGATCCCTGACCCTTTGGAGACTCTGGGAAACATGATAGTTCCCGGGGTTACATACATGCAGGAACAAGATCATCATTTCACGCTGGGCATGGGAGGAAATGACTGGTATACAACATATGGTTTAGGGATGTACTTTCGCGAAACAAGCTGGGAGACGGCTGATTAACTAACAATGGTCACACTTTCCTCAAAGTACATAACGCGAGATTTCCCCTGGATTTAGCCCACTTTCATCTCAAAATTGTGGGAGGGCCGATAGCCCCTCCCCCCGGCTAAATAGAAAACTGTACCCGCGACGTCCAAAATATTCTTAAGAGAATTTCCCAGACTTGTGTGTACCTTAGAATGCATTACATGTTTGGACAACATACAGGCACATGCCATCCCCTGTGTAACTGAACCTTGGCAAAGTATGACTTTGTGATCTTTACGGTAGCCTGTCACCTTGACGTCAAGTGAGTTAGTCCTTTGGAAAGCTCTTTAAATCAGTATGCTTACGAAAATTAGATATTGACATCTCGTGACCATTCTCCTAGAAGTGCCAAAATTACAATAAGAACATGTAGATATGACGATGATCCCAAATGAAATCTGTACAAGATTTGACTATTGTGTTAAGAATCATATCCTGGTTGACTGAAACGGTATATTGAGAGAGCACGCAATCTTGTTTTTGGACCTTATACACATTATTTTAAGGGATGCAGAGGCTTAGTACAGTTTGAAAAACATCACCACAAAAGTCCAGGTAGCAGACCCGCCAGATCATCGCACAAATATGACGGCCGTGCCCATGGTGAGCCTGAGATAGGACTAGGGTACACATGCAGGAAAAACCGAAGCACTTTGAAACGGTGTTGTTGCATCCAGAACCTTCCGAAGGTGCGTGTTCTCGGCTGACAGCCTATATGAGTATCTCATTGCTCAGTGAAGAAGTCGCATGTTCCCTTCAAGACGCCTGATAACTTTTATTACCGGTCAAATGGGTCTTAAGGGAGAATGACAAGCAATCATGGTTCTCTCACACTTTCTCTGGGCCTTGTGTCAGGTTTTTCAATGGGGGGCTTTTAAGAAAAAGTTTCCTGGCTGTTTCCGGGTGCGGTCTGTTGCTCACTGCTGGGTCACGAGGTCCGGTCTGCTACTCACTGCCGGGTCGGGGTGCCGTCTGTTACTCACAGCTAGGTCAGGTGGAACTCGCTCTGGACACATTCCAAGAGTAAGACACTCAGAGTGCTCATTTGGTGATCAATGGAGATTCAGATTCCACCTTTGCCCAAAGTGAGACTCGAAGCATACTACCATGCCTGACCCGGACTCCAAGTGTGACTCCGGCTAAACTTTCTTCGCGTCCAGTTCCACCTCGCTGCTAGGTCAGGTGGAACTCGCTCTGGGCACATTCCAAGAGTATGACACTCAGCGTGCTCATTTGGTGATCAGTGGAGGTTCAGACGCGACCTTTGCCCAAAATGAGACTCGAAACATACTACCATGCCTGACCCGGACTCCAAGTGTGACTCAGAAGGACCCAGACGCGATGACTCGCACCGCATCCTTGCATGTTTGCTCCAGAGTGAGACCTGACTGGCTGTGGACCGGTCGCTGAATAGCTAAGCTCACGAGGACTGCGCCTTGACGCCGCCTGTTCGAATTTAGTAATTGCAACCGTCGTCTACCCTGTTATGAATTCGGCGCTAATCAGATCTGCAATGCGTCAAAGGCGCGCCGTTCGCCGGCGTTAACACCCTGGTCGATAGGCGGAGAGGCGGCTACTACGGAGACTGGCTCCATCAAGTCCAGACGACGCGAGCAGCGGCGCGCTCGGATCCGACCACGCGGGTCTGCGACCCGGCGCGCTCGGATGCGGCCACGCGGGTATGCGACCAGCGCGCTCTCGGATCCGACCACGCGGTGTCCTACCCGGCGTGCTCGGATGCGGCCACGCGGGTATGCGACCAGCGCGCTCGGATGCGGCCACGCGGGTATGCGACCAGGCGCGCTCGGATCCGACCACGCGGTTCCTACCCGGCGTGCTCGGATGCGGCCACGCGGGTATGCGACCGGCGCTCGGATCCGACCACGTGGGTATGCGACCAGCGCGCTCGGATGCGGCCACGCGGTATGCACCAGGCGCGCTCGGATCCGACCACGCTGGTATGCGACCAGGCGGGCTCAGATCCGACCACTCGGGTATGCGACCAGGCGCGCTCGGATGCGGCCGCGCGGGTGTGCTACCCGGCGGGCTCGGATCCGGCCACGCGGGTACCGACCAGGCGCGCTCGGATGCGGCCACGCGGGTGTGCGGTCCGGTGCGCTGTGTACGCACTGGGTGCGGTGTGTTGGGGCTGACAGCGGCACGGTGTTGAAGAAAAGGTGGCGCTGGATGAGAGGATGGAAGATTTTCGTCGTGGGAAACCTGGTAGTCACTTGGTGTCGCGATGTTTGTGAATTTTATAGACATCGACATTGACACCTACAATAATTTATAGAAATCATTTTAGATGCCGCGAGCGTGTTGCCTCGCAACACTGAATGAAGCACCGGTGACTACACTGGTCATATGAATGACTGGTGGCTGTTACACCAGCCGGGAATCAAACCTGGGCTACCACGTGAAGGCCCAACACGCACCGAACGCCGTTCTTTGTCCCGAGGGTGCCAGTCTCACGAACATTTCCGGAGCGCTTTTAATAGGGCGAAATTATTTCAGTGGAGCCGTCTCTAATAGCTGATTTTCTTTTAGAGGCACGGCTTACTGAACAGTCAATCATTACACATGTGTAAAACAAATGTGGGAAAAAGAAGATAGCGACACTGAACGTAGCAAACATTGGCACCTTTCACTACTTGCCAGTCATTTGCGCTTTCCTGTCCGTGCCCTGCGACTTCGTGTGGATATCCTCAGTGGGACAGCTCATGAGATCGTTGTCACATCCGAAGTCGACGCTCTGTCTCTCTCTTAACTGTCCATATCATAGGTAATCCACTTGGGTGCGCCTTCCCCTAACACGCGCTTGAGTGGGGTGGGTGGGCTTGTAATTTTGTCTATTCCTAAACCTTCCCTCATAACAAGGCGTTAATGGCGATGTACAGACGAGCATCGACCAACACCAGGCCGCGTTGTCGCCGTTTACCGATTTGAAGAGCATTCATGGGTGTGGATGACGTCTTATTGCTGTCGGTATTTGTTTTTTATTACAAAACATCTTTTATGTTACATTCTCACTTGAGTACCACGTCATTAGGCATGGAACGCCTATAGATGTCTGAATCGATCAGTATAGCTGAGGACTATTTATCGGCCTAATGACTAGAGACAAAACTCCACATAGTTATTTGTGATCAGGAGCTTAAATGCGCCCGCACATCCTTTTTTTACGAAAAAGGTCTCACAATCCCCTTGACGACCAAGTGCACAAGTGCTTCTAAATGCTAGCAGTCCCTTGCATCTTTCAATTCGATTTACAAAATTTAAAAGCATTTAAGCACGAAAACCTTTGCACACATTCCGTTGTGCCACACAAGGTATTTGCGCTGAAATCGATCAAGAAAGTTGTTGTAAATGAAGCATTCGTAACAACTCGGTTCGTGGAACCATTCAAACAAACACCGCTACCAATTTCATTAGCTGTTTTGAGATTGCAATATATTTTAGATTCCACGCTTTCGTCATATCAACAAAACGACCGGGCAAGTCACTGCTCCCGAACTATATAATCATTGGTGTCCATCTTGAGTGACATATTTTTCTACACTGTCCTAATCTAAGCTCAATCTTGATTATTCTAACCCAATGCTTTTGTAACGAAAAACATTACCGACACCAATAAGACGTCATCCAACACCCATGAAACTTGTACCAACAGGTGAGCGATGGCAACGTCATGTGATATTGGTCGATGCTCGTCCGTACATCGCCATAAACGTCTTACCGCGAGGGAGGGGTTTAGGGATGGGCAAATAAAGGGCTACGCTCTTTTTTGGATCTTGTCCAAAGTAGTCTGGGTAGAATATAAAACAAACATGGTCAGTAGACATCAGAATGTCATAACTTACAGTTTAAAACACATAATGAGTACTAACAAACGACCTCTCGATCATGAACTATTTCGAAAAGAGCAAACAAGGCCTTATACTCTCGTTAATACGTGCTTGAGTGGGCTAATTTGCCATCCAAAAGTTTTGTAAAAAAAAACTTCCGAACATTGCGTGGTAGCCGCGTTACTCTAGTTCAAGCCGTAGACAATTAAATAACTAATCATCTGGTATAACAATGATGCATATCGTGTCAAGTTACTGATCTGTGGCAGGTTAAACTCAGGTCATAGCTGTCTGAGAAATAATTCCTGGGGAATCATTCAAATAATATAATCATAACACCCACCCACTTTTCATTAGAAAGTGTATCGCGCAGACAGCCTGGAATCACGTGCAAACTGGAACCTGGAACCCGGAACCTCAAGCCGGTTAAAGCCTGTCGCGTAGGTCATTGACCCAAAAGGGACACAGTGTAGGAACCTCAATATATGGAAAAGAAGTTCACATGATCATCTACATCACAAATCTGCTGTCTCTGGAACCCTAATTTTTTAAATCTCAGGCAAGACAAATTGACCTCCACTCACGACTGCCTCACATTCAACCGGCCACTCGGGCACCTGTTAAATGGTGTGACATTACTTGTGCTAAAAAACTGTTGCGTTCTTACTTTCTTTCATAACAAACCATGCTAGGTGAATACAATTAACGTCAATTTGCGCTTGTGAATGGTCTGCGCAGCCTTTTCTTTAATGCGCGCACTTTTATATTCCTCCGCACGCTTTCACTTGAACAAATTGGAGGGACTGGCGCAGCGAAAACACGGTCCATTACCGTGCCCGCGAGCTCTTCCGGCGCAGTGGCACGTGCGCGTCAGGTCCCCCGAGAGCTGCAAGATAGACTGGAGACTAGGCTGCACACTCTGAGAACTAGGCTGCAGGCTGTGGGAACTGGACCGCAGGCTGTGAAGGCTGTGCAGAAACTATGAAAGCGGGGCTGAGGGCTGTCAGAACCTGGCGGCAGACTGTGAGAGCTTAGCTGCCTACTATGAAAGCCAAGCTGCGGCTTGCAAAAGCTGGTGAGTTTGACAGAGCTGGGGTGCCGGGCGTAAGAGCTGGACCGCAGGCTGTGAAGGCTGTGCAGAAACTATGAAAACGGGGCTGTGAGCTATGAGAACTTGGCAGAAGACTGTGAGAACTTAGCTGCCCACTTCGAAAGACAAGCTGCGGGTTGCAAAAATTGGCGGGTTTGACAGAGCTGGGGTGCCGGCCGTGGGAGCTGCACTGCCGATTGTGTGAGCGCAGGGAACAGCTGCCGGGCAGATCACAAGAAGTGAACCACGGACATTGCCGGCCTGTCAAATGGAAACCTGCTCTTTGATCTCTTGAATCTGCATGAGGTGGTGTTTTTGTATACGGGTATCTGTGCGATAAATATACAATATGCCTGCCATATATGAATATGCTTCGTGGGTGGATCTGAATCGCTTAAGTCATGCTAGCTCACAATGAGAGACCGTGGTAACTTTCCCTGGTTTCAAAAAAGGTGTCTTTTCTCACGTGGTGTCACCTTCTTTCACCTGGTGAAAAAGGTGTCACCTTCTTTCAAAATGTTCCCGGATAAATTCAAATGGTCTTGGAGAACCCTCACACGGAACATTCTTGATGTCCGTGAGTGCCTCGCTGAAACCCCTCCGAAAAAAATGTTCGGCATCCCATCCTGGGTGCCTGAGAGCTTCGCCAATACCTTTCAATGGGATGTTAAGGAAACCATTTCGGTTTCATATATCACTGACGGTTCTCATCTGAGAACCCTACACTGTCTTCTGTGCTTCTGTAGAGCTTCACAGGATCCGCACGCATACACATGAAAGATTGTCATACAATCGTGGGAGGCACACACGATCGCCACCTTTGCGAGATTGCAGAAAATTAAATGAAATATGGACATCAAAACGAGTGTATTTTCGGGGATACACTAAATTCTTCTCAATTTAAAATTGCAAGAATACAAAGCATTGTTTTTAAACAGTCAGCACCGACGGGCAAGACTCTACTGTGGGGTTTAAATAATGACGTAGTCATAACCGGTGCACACACACTGTCATGACCGGCGTATAAAGCAACGTCGTTTTTTAAATCAGGTCGATGTTGACCCCAGTAGGGACATTCCGGAATAACACAACGTGGCACAAGGTTTGCCGATATAACACAGCGTAAACATCCGAAAACATATACGAGCGTTGACCTTGGCACTTGGTGCCAAGATCAACCTGCGGTCAACCTGCGGTCCGTAGAGCACTAATCAGGGGGCAAACTGGGATGCGGGCTGGGGACTGGGATGCAATCACGACCGCTGTGGGGGCCGCGCTGCTGTGTAATCACATCAGTATACAAAACAATGTGATCTCGGTAAGCACGACCAGCGGGGAAATCACTGCTCCGTTTTTATCACGGACGGCCGTCAAAGTAGTCGCGTAATCAAGACCGACAAGTGGAACGCTGCTGCGTGAGCACGACCTGCGGGCACAGCACTTCTGTCCTTATTTATCACAAGCGAGCAGAATGCTCACGCAGCAGAGTCTCCTGCCCACGCCCATCGTACCTCAGCCGCGCCCGTGACGCCTCAGCCTCGCCGGTGACGCCGCAGCTACGCCGGTGGCACTTCGGCCACACCGGTGGCACCTCAGCCTCGCCGGTGACGCCTCAGCCGTTTCCCGTGGCACCTCAGCCTCGCCGGTGACGCCTCAGCCGTTTCCTATGGCACCTCAGCCTCGCCGGTGACGCCTCAGCCGTTTCCCGTGGCACCTCAGCCTCGCCGGTGACGCCTCAGCCGTTTCCTGTGGCACTTCAGCCTCGCCGGTGACGCCTCAGCCGCGCCTGTGGCACCTCGGCCTCGCCGGTGACGCCTCAGCTACGCCAGTGGCGCTTCAGCCACACCGGTGACACCTCAGCCTCGCCAGTGACGCCTCAGCCGCGTCTGTGGACCTCAGCCTCGCCTGTGACGCCTCAGCTACGCCGATGGCACTTCAGCCACACCGGTGCCACCTCAGCCTCGCCGGTGACGCCTCAGCCGTGCCAGTGGCACCTCAACTGGGACAGTAGCACCTCAGCCGTGTCGATGACACCTCAGCCTCGCCGGTGACGCCTCAGCCGTGCCAGTGACACCTCAACCGGGATAGTAGCACCTCAGCCGTGTCGATGACGCCTCAGCCGCACCGGTGACGCCACCGCCTTGCCGATGACGCCTCAGTTGCGCAGGTGGCACCCCAACCGCACCTAAGCACTCCCACCACACACGCTCGCGCGCACCGTAGCACCGATGACTACAAGGGTAGTGACGCCGGCGCATCTGCCGAAGACGAGGCGTTTCCGAGCGGCAGTGGTGGCGGCGGCGCGTTCGTGGGATGGCCTAAGCCGGAGACGTCTGTCTGCCAATGTAAGTCGTGCGTTTCGTGCGAATAACGTGCCAGGTAGACCACAGCAGAACTGTAGAAACTAGGCTGTCGCAGCAGACGACACCATCACTGAGGACTTGGTGTCCATCTGAGGAGAAAGCCATGGATGTTGGAGACTGCGGAGGAATTGCCAGGCAATAATTTCTAGAATAATTACAATGGTATACCTTGATAAAACTAGAAGAACAAAATAAACTTACTGTCGTGCGTCGTATCCGAAGGTGAAATATAGGGATCTCCTACTCTATCCTACTCTGGTCTATGATCTCCACCCAATGCTCGGAATGGTGTTGAAATTTAACGTTTTGATATCATGCAAGCGAAGCTGTTTGTGAATCGTTCATGAAGTTTTATGGAGACTGGCTTTTGACATTTGACGCATGCATCTTGGTAACCCAAAAATGGAGCATACAGCCTTAAGAATTATACAAACCTCTCAAGATCCGATGACGAAGTGGCTTAAATGTGGTACAAAATATAACATGCATAGGACAGGTTGCATCCCGAACTGCTCAAACCTCATGAAATGATGATGCACGTATGCATAAATTCATTAAAACCTTCTATTCACCGCCAATGTTGCTGTCAAGGATAATTTTGCTACTGGCTACTACAAACATCATGCATGTTGTAGCAGGAGGAGAAACACATCACAGATGCAGGAGGAGGCAAAGCCTCAATCCGGAAAATAGTGGTATCAAACGTGCGGTGCTGTACAGGAAGCAAGAAACGCGAATTACCTCTATCTCTTTCTCCTGCAGCCCTAAACATGTTACTTTGCTGAGTAGACGAAAAATGTCAATCTGTTTTGCACCTTTGGAACAATATTATATGATTTGTACCAAAGAAAAATAATTCGGGAAGTCGATGGTGGATGTGGACAGCTAAAGGTATTCAGTTTGGAATATGTATTACCTTATTCAAGATATGTTCAATGACATGCACCATCTGTAAAGTTTGGTTGATATGTCTTGAATGCTCCGGCCACAGATTATTTGACATCCACGATTGAATTGACACATACCCAACCTGAACAATCAATGTCTGCTTTCTAAGATACAGGAGGGATAAATTGTTCACATTGCGTATTTCATCACGTGAAAAAATCATTAATGCACTGAATATAACTTGACCTCAGAGCTTGGCAACTCAAATTGCTGTCACATGCCACACACAAAGAGCCGCATTTTATGAGGTTTATCCAATTAACTGCGGTGCAACTGTGAAGCCTGAAAGGTAAAGCCCTGAAGTACGAAATGGTGTCCTGCATGCAGACATGTTGGATATGGGAAGATGTATAATACTGTGCTGATCACACAGTTGCATGTACTAATATGACGTCTACTTGTTGATGTTAGGTCTCTGTAAGGCAGCGTAGTATGCACACTGAGCATGGATCTTGGTTTTTGTTGAAAAGCAGACCAAAAACGATCTGTCAAATTTGGTTTGCAGTATATGATTTGTAAAGTATTAACAAAATACACAGAATGAACACATTACAGAAAATGAGCACGTGTACAAGGTTAGTTTGCTAAGGAAAGCTCATAAACTTACATGAGCTCAGCAGAGAGCTTTAGAACACGCATGCACGCGACCGCCGAAGTTTGAATGCATATCACAGTTATACATGCTATACAGGTGTGGTTCACAGCGAGATAATTATAATGCTGATTTATGTTTCGTGTAACACCAGTGTCAGCATTTTTAATCGGAGCAAAGCATTGTGTTGTTTATTGGCATTTTAGGGTGCCATCTGCAATGTTAATTCAAAATATAGGTAAGCAAGAGCTTGGAATGCTTGAAATGACAATGCAGGTGCAACAATTAATCGAACCAAATGTTTGTTATTGCTGGATTATTAGTAAACAGCCACAAATTTACACAAATATCAGGAGGATTTTTACAATTGTTGCCAAGCTTTCTGTGACATGAGGTGAGAATGCGCTTATGGTTTCCTTTCAATATCCACCATTGGTGCAGTGCAGTTCTTTGACAGAAACCTTTGCTTCAATAATTGGTGCTCACGTATCCTAATTCTAATAGGGTTTATATCAGCAATTGAGCGGAAGAGTTCTATGTCAAGCATGAAGTACCCACAGAGTTTATCTTGAACCAATGGAGCCTAGACAACATACGGCACTCTGATCAATGACTGAAGGGAAATACTATACCCTTCATCATGATGCGTGATACCTCTTCTTGCCGTTAACACGCGCCCGGGCGGCCGATTGGATACCCTTTGCTCGGGTGGGGGTCAATTTGACCCCCCTGAGATCTCAGAAACTAAGAGAGCTAGAAACACCAAATTCATAGGGTGTGTTGATCTGTATGTGGACTCACTTAAATCAAAGTTTGAGGTTTCTAGATCATAATCTTCGGGTCAAATAAGGCAAACAAAGTCAAATTCCAGGTTGATCTCCAAAGGGCCACTAGATCCTAGATAACTGTTCTAAGCAAAAGTTCAGCGCTCATTTAGGGTCAGTGTCCTTGTCCGAACTTTTGAAGGTCATGGTGACCAAAATCATATAAGACCGCTTTGAGTTTTGCATGTAAATAAGAGACTCAGATTACGCCAGGCGATATGTTCCTAAAACAAAGTGTCGACTTGAGTCATTTTGGGTCAGTGACTTATTGTGACCTTTAAGAAGTCCATGAAAGTGCATAATGCGGTTTCTACTATCAATGAAGTAGAAAGGGGCGCCAGAAACTATCCCATGCAGCAAGCCCGACAGTCATAAAACGGGCTGGTTATGACCTTGGTCTGACCTTCACACATGTCTCTAGGTCAGCGTAATCTGCTCATTCAAATGTTGTGTTGCCGGAGAAAGTATCTCAGAGATGTACGGCTTCGTCTAACACTTTTTTGTTGGATTACATTGAACGATTGCCTAGAAATTGCCTTCGCTGAAACCATGGCCTGACTAGGGCTTGCCATAGGTCAGTAACCGTACGAGGCACATCTACATTTGTTGTGTCAGACGATTTGCTATTCCATCGTCTACAGCAATGCAAAATTTGGCGCGGCTACGTCGCGCCGTTCGAAAACCATTCCGGAAAGATATCTTTGGGGGGGGGGGGCAATTTGACCCCCACCCGAGCACGTGTTAAGTGATACCCCGACAATAAGGTGCGAAATACGTTTAAATAGCAGCAAATGAACACGGCCTGGGTAGCACGTGCACAATCCAAAACGCTACTCCGAGCGAGCTCGCCATCGTTGTAATCCTATCATCATTACCACATTTTTAGAGAATTACCGCCTCACTAGTGCTGCACAGAACTAGGTCACCCTCATCTTCGATATGATGCTGAGAAACCACCATGTATCATCCAGAGAATTTTGGTTCATCTGAACAATACCCATATGAAAGGATTCTAGGAACGTTTCTGCAGGTCCCTCATAGTTACTGTCATATTTAACAAAGGTCTTTTTAACAAGTTTCATAGTTACCCTGGCGCAGTAACCATAGCAAAATATTTCACGATAATTTTTCGCGTGATCTTCGGATTCAAAACTTAAGATCTCACATGTAAACGATAAGTCCACGCCAGCAGCTTTTCATTTCGTCATTGCACGTTACAACATAAAATTAGACGGCAATGCCTGAGTGAGGCCGTGCATGCTGCCGTAAATTTATCACGCGCCAGTTCATGTCACATAAACTGATCTCTAGGACGGAACAAATTCGCAATACACGTCACAATGCATCGGGGCAAAGCATGATAACCGCCCTTTGAGTCGCGAAACACGCGATGACATCGGGGTATTTCAAAATAAGATTTCACATGGCTAAATAAATTGTCATGTTGGCCCAGTAACTCCAAGAAACCCTGACCACATCGCTGGCGAGTGTCCAGGGGCAACAAGGCGCGCTCATGCCCGTGTCCCGCGGCCTGTGCACTGCTTGGTACTTGGCATAGTACTCTTCTCAGTCCACTCACAGTGGACCAAGTTCAAGGAATTTAGAAAACTTCTGCACTGACCAGCATTGAGCGTCAATCATGGATTCGGCTGTATTTAATGTTAGGTACCCATGTTTGCTTCCAGATAACGGCATAAATGCCAGCAAGAATGATTATCTGATTAATGATCGGCTTGCGATTCAGTTGACGAAATTGACGAAGAATGCGATTTAGTTCATGCCTCAAAGTGGCATTTTTCCTAATTAGCTGACCTAGGTCATAACCAAAACGATTGACTCATGAGTCGGCTTATCACTTATCTCGAGTCGAGTACAAGTCTGCGTACAGCTGCATGAAATCATATTTCAATCCTTAAAAACGATTTTGTCCCTGATATACTGACAATTGTACGTCAGTTTTTATTCATTTTTTTATTGTTCTCAGCACACTTAGATCGGTACCATAAACACCTTATTAGATGCGCAGCGTTCTAGTCAGCGTGTATAACGTATCTTGTGCACCGCAACTGCAACCGACACAAATATAGAACCCTCCCACATTCACGAAACGCGGTGCGCGAGTTACGCGCATTTCGCCTGTCATCCCACATCTGCTAGGACCGCTGGTGCTTTAACATATCATGCACATGTTAGTCACTTGCCAAAGGCTCGAGTGGTTGCACAAGGTACTCCAAATCTCATGAAATCTTCAGTTGAGGCATGAATGGACGATTTCGAGTGATATGTTCAATCACATCCATTTTCTGGCTTTTCGTGTAATATCTTGGACTTTCTAAGTCATTGCAGGAGAGTCATAGGTATGCAAATGCATTATAAATGTCCAATTTTTGCATGACGTATCCAAGTGCAAGCGGAAAAGATGGGACACAAATCAATAAGTGCCTACCTAATGTCACAGTTTTTGGCTGGACGCCAAGGGTACCTGACATACGTCCAGCAGCTTACTGCTCAGTGAAAAACTGCCTTTGGTTCCTGTCTGCAGAGGCCAATGTTCCCATTATTTGAGATACATTAATGATGGGGAGTGGACAACAAGTATCTGTAGGAATGCAACAACTTTTGTTCTGAAACACACCTGAAAATGGATCAGCTGAAGCAGCATACTAAAATAAAGCATGTGTTTAAGTCATAACTTTGACTGACTGGCTAAGTAAACAGAAACAGTATTGTCGACGTCGAGTTTATCGTGACCTGTACATAGCTTACCCTCTTTACTCCTGTCCTGTCTAAAGTTAATGTTCTTGAGCTCCTCGAGTAGCTAAGTAGCTGATACCTAAAACCTTACTCTCTAGCTCCTCACACTCTGCTGACATCTTCGCCAACTCCTCAGTCCACTAAAGTCTATACAATCCTGTGATTAAATGGCCGATGTCTTGGTCTGCAAAATGCATTTACCTTGCAATCTCCATGGCGTATCGCAGGGATCAGAGCGGGACCAGGACTATCAGCGCAAGCATTTCATAGGAATCTCTCAACACGGTGCGACAGCGCAGTGTTCCACAGCGTCATGCAGCTTTGAGGTGGTTGTTTAGACAATTTAACGATGGAAGATGGGATTACGACCAATTCAGTTTATCTTGAGTCAGGTATAAAGGACAGATAAAGGACAAGGCGTAACTACCTGATTAATAGAAAACATGCATGATGAGTTAGATGCGTTGACGCTCATTCCGACTTCCCGGATCACGGCAGAGTCAAAAGTTTTATGATTTCGACATCACGAAAGTCAGGGAAAGTCACTGAGCCCTGATAAAAAAGCCCTGAAAAGCCTATTTCTTTCTGGAACATGTATTTTGTGAGCAGTTTTTGAAACTGATTTGAATCTGAAGTATCAAAACAAACTTGAAGTTATTTTGGCATATTGACTGTCTGAAGCTGAAACAAGATGCCTGCCCTTATAACAAAAGTGACCTTTTGAATCAAAAGTGTATCTAGGTTGAAGCTATTTCGAATGGAGCGATCGCATAGAGACATGAGGAACATTTCTAGCCAAGGGGCTCTCTTTGTCGCCGTAGGGACCATGCCTTTGGATTCCCGGCCCTTTTTAGCCCAAAGATCCCATTTTGAAGCCTCAGCATCCCATTTGTTATGTCTTAAAAGCGCTTAGGGCTTCGTAAGCCGTCAAAAAGTCCTATCCCCAGGTGACCCCGCCATTTTTGTGGTCGGATGTGGCCCGAAAGCCCCTTCCCCGTCCTTTGGCTATGCCACAGGGCACGACAATAATTGTGTATCGAGAACTGCCGCCAGCTTCTCACCTATGAATTAGGATTCACAGACGCGTTCAGATTGAAGAAAAACGGGGGAATATCATCAGCGATATACACACAAACCTAGATTTTAAAATCATTGTTAAAACACAGTGATGATTGCGGTGTTCTAAGGTTAGTGTGTCTACCCTAAAAGTGTTTTGGTGATTGCACAGTCGCAACAAAGCACCGGGAACTTTTCCCTCACTGCGCGAGACCGCCGCATGTCTTCAAAGCGGCAACCCTCGTATCGAGCGTGCTGCATAGCTTACTGCTGTCCAGAACCACACCTCAACAGCTCTATGTCCCTCCACAACGGCCTACAGAGTCTGCGGTAATGTTTTTAGCGGTTTGTTTTCAAAGACATTTCACCGGATGAAAGGATTTGTAAGCTGCCAGATTCGGCGTGATTCAAAAGGTGAAAGATGTTCCACGCTTATATGATGGAGACAAACTAAGGCCGTATATATCATATAATAGTAATCAGCAAAAACCAGGCCAATGCAGTCATTGCACAGGCCAGAGTCAATAATATGGGACAGGACACCAAGTAGTGAGGGGGTGATTCAGGATTATAGGACCCTTTTGGCCACTCTGCAGCAAGGCGAAGGTAGGAAGATAGTAACAGGCATTCTTCACAAGATTGGAGCACCTCCTGAGTGGAGCTCCAGGGCGCTGGCAGCAGACGCTAGAATAAGAAAACTTTGCGGAAAGCTGGTCGCGACGCTTATAGACGCGTGAAATAGGTTTTTCAATTGTAGGGTGTATGAACGTATCCTTCAGGGAAACTGGCTCCTGGGGTTGGGAGGGTGAAATTAGAACACATAAATAATGATAATTCAAAATTGCTGAACAATGAGCCAAAAAGGAGTGCAGGAGAACTCACGTGCTTCTATGCAAATGCAAGAAGCATCAGAAAAATGTTTTGGCGAGCTCCATACTCACGTGCTTGAAGAAAAATTTGACCTGGTACCTTTCATTGAATGTTGGATCAGTGAGCAGCTTTTAAGAGGCAGTTTATATGAATTTAAAGTATCTGGTTACAGTATGTTAACTTTTCACGGAAAAGTGAAAAAGGAGGTGAGATATTAGAATACGTAAGGCAGAAAATAAAGTGAAATTGAAGAAAGCATGAAGAACGGCAATAGTTAAGAATTCCTCTGGGCGGATTCGGTTGTGTCGAAGGACAAGTTACAAACTGGAACTTTTTATAGGTCCCCGAATGGTTTGCAAGATCTGTACACAGAAATATATGGAGGAACTGACAGAGGCGTGAATGCAAGTGTGTAGTGCTGGGAGGTCTCAACATCCCAGGCTGGAGTGTAGATTTTGACCAATTGTCAAATTGGTGACAAAAATATCTTCGCTTGTTTGAAGAAAATTTTCTTCAGCAGATGGTGTACGAACCCACTACGGGACATTACTTTTTGGATCTTGTTATGACTATGAGGGAGTTGGTCGATGCTTGGAGAGTGGGTGGGACGCTGGGACATAATAACTATAATATCGTAAGGTTCTCAATGTGTCTGGGTTATTCAGGTGAGGACAATCTTAGTCTTATTCCGAATTTTGCTGAGGGTAGATTGTAAAAACTTACAGCTTTTCTCGCTAGCATCCAGTGGGAAAATATTATAACCGGTCTCATTGTAGATCAAGTAAGGAAAGCGTTCAAAGATAGTTTATTTGAAGGACAGGAAAGGTTCATCGCCTTTAGGAAAATGCGAGAAGATAGTTCTGGGAAGCCCCCATGTCTGACACAGACATTGCGCAAATTGATGGCGGTGAAGAAGGAGGCATCTCATATGCAAAACGTGCAGGACACAGAAAACAACAACGCTGTGCGTGATGTTGCAATAGAAAAGCTTAGGCAGGAAATCAGAGCAGCTAAAAGATTGTCAGAAGTAAGGCTAGCAGACAGTTGTTCTAGCGATGTAAAGATCTTTTTTTAGTTAGTACAAATCAAATCTAAGAGTTTCTCTGTCGGCCCCCTCGAGAAAGATGGGAAGTCTTCAGTGGAGGATAAGGACGTTGTAGATGCTCTCAGTAGGCAGATTTGTGCAGTTTTTACAATGGAGACTATGTGTGATCTCCCTGAAAAGCCAAAATCTGATTGAAGGCAGTCTTGTAGATTTGACGGTGACTGAGGGTGTGGTGAGGGAGAGCTTGAAGGAAATCAAGGTTAGGAAGGCGACCGGGCCCGATCAATTACATGGTAGTGTTGAATGAATGCACTGGTGCTGTAGCTTATCCTCTCATGTTTATATTTGATGCATCCTTGTTTCTGAGAAGTACCCGACGGCTGGCACAATGCCAATATAGTACCCATTTTTAAGAAGGAAACCCAAAAAACTGTTAATATCTTCAGGCTTGTGAGTCTAAACTCACTAGTATGTAAGATCTTAGCCAATTCATTAAGGCATTCAGTCACACTTAGAAAAAAATCATCCGTTGATAAATAGCATATATATATATATATATATATATATATATATATATATATATATGTATATATATAGATATATACATATATATATATATTATTATGTAAAGATCTTTCTGGGAAACGACAACAATGCATAGATGCCGTAGAATTAGTTTTGAGGATGTGCACGGAGCCTGATGTAGATCAACCTCAATGGGCTCTTGTGGCTCATTGTCGGCCAGATGTCGTAATGTCGGTCTTCATGCCCTCAATGGGCTATAATATATATACATATATATATAGCCCTCAATGGCTATATATATATGTATATATATATACATATATATATATATTGTATATATATCTATATGTATAAATATCATATCATTATATATCTATATATATATATAATATTATATATGTATATATAGATATATATATATAATATATATGTACACATATATATATATACATAATATATATCTCTTTTTACCTACGACTATATATATATATATATATATATATAGATAAATAGCAGATAAATAGTAGAGCTATGAAGAGGCAGATGTCATTTAGTAAAAAAACTGAACCATTGGGATTGTTGACAAACGAAGTTGTAAGAAGTCCTTCTCTAGCAACATTCCAAACCGTTTGGACAAGTCCTATCGTCTAAAGATCTTATTTGCAGCTAATTTATGCAGGCTAGTTGGTAAAATTAGTTTTGAGGATGTGCACGGAGCCTGATGTAGATCACCCTCAATGGGCTCTTGTGGCTCATTGTCGGCCAGATGTCGTAATGTCGGTCTTCATGACATGGTCCAGATATCATTCTAGCTGCTACTTGTGTTCCAAAATACAGCTGTTTAATTCTGGGAAACGACAACAATGCATAGATGCCGTAGAAGTTATCTGTAGTATACACGTGCATTCCTCTCCTGCATGCTGTATAATCCTGGTCTTTCAAAGTTGTCGCGGCTAGGCTGATCAGCATCATAGAATGTTGCATTCCCTACGTCACAGTAACCTGGCATGTGGTTTACACCCGATTCATGTTTACGTCACATGGATCATCTTTGATCTGTAAACCTCAAGTATTGCCGTAAGTATTACTGTTCGTGCACATAAGCACGAATCTGCGCGCTGCCTTCCTATCGGGGCATGCGTCCCCGAGTTAGGTCTTAACAAAGCCCGAGTGAGGGCCAGGTCGAATGGTGGGCCCTCCACGGGTCATCTAGCAGCGAGGCACTGGAGAAGAGAGAGAGAGAGAGAGAGAGAGAGAGAGAGAGAGAGAGAGAGAGAGAGAGAGAGAGAGAGAGAGAGAGAGAGAGGAGAGAGAGAGAGAGAGAGAGAGAGAGGAGAGGAGAGAGAGAGAGAGAGAGGAGATAGAGAGAGAGAGAGAGAGAGAGAGAGAGAGAGAGAGAGAGAGAGAGAGAAGAGAGAGAGATAGAGAGAGAGAGCATTCGCAGGAGCCAACCCAGCCCCTTCGTTGGTACAGAGGTGGGGAACTCCTGGCACCCCGTCGGCGCCGCCACGGTGCTCTTTCCGGCCCCAGGCGGTGCGGTCTCGGCGACATTCAGGCGCCCAGCACCCGGCCCTCTGCCGGGAGAGAGGGAGCATGTTGACGCATCTGGCGTCGCTCCCGCCCCCCGGCCAGCGGGCGGCAGAGCGGCGGAGCGGCAGGGCGCCGGGGCGCCTCGAGCCGTCCCGTCCGGCTCACACGCCGCCCGGGCGACCGGGCGGCGCATCGCGCAGCCGACGGCTCGGTGACGTCCGCGAACCAACGGCCGCTGTGCGCCGAGCCGCACAGCCATGTCCCAAAAAGCGGCCGCACTTGTAGGGCGGCGTGTGACTACTGGCCACCTGTACGGCGCGACGCGGCGGCCGACGGCGGCCGGCGCGGCGCGGCCGCCGGTCGCTCAGCAGGCGGCACGGCGGCCCGACGATGCAAAAAACAGACGCGCGTGCGGGCGACTCGCAGCGAGCGTTTGGGTCTCGTGAGCGCTGATCACCTGCTGTGCGGCATGACGAGTGCCCGTGAGGCGAGCGCGTATTTCTGGCGGCGGCGCTATTTTTGGTGGCGGCCTGCGGTGGCGACACGGTCTGGGCGCGCCGGCTGCCGCCAGTGCGCCACGGTGGCGGCGCGGTGACGCGGCCGAGCCCGACGGACGGGCGCCGCGCGGCCGTCGCAGATTTGTCACGTGGAGCGCTAGCTCGCGGCACCGTCGCCGGAGCGACTGGAGGAATAGGCAAATACGGTGCCCGGTGCGACCAATCAATTGTGCGGCGCGGCAACGGCCGTCGGCGCGGTCCGACCGGCCGGCGGACGGCGCGTCGGCGTCGGCGTCGGCGTCGGCGCGCCGGCGCGGCGCGCGCCGGCAGTATTAGGCGACCGTTCGGCGCGGCAGGCGAGCGCGCCTCGGCGGCGGCGGTGTGAGGGCTGCGCGCGAACATGTAGGCGGGCGACGCGCGTTGCGACACGGTGGTCGAGCTAGGCGAGCACGATGGCTTCGGTGGCGGCGTGGCTGCCGTTTCGCGCGCGCGGCGGCCATAGGGTGGGTCCCGATCGCCAACAACCCGTTGCCGGCGCCGCCCATCCCCAAGGACAAGCGGCGCGCGGACGACGAGAAGCTCGTCATCAACGTGTCGGGCCGACGTTCGAGACATGGCGTAACACGGTGGAGAAGTACCCCGATACGCTGCTCGGTTTAACGAGCGCGACTTCTTCTACGACGAGGACACGAAGGAGTACTTCTTCGACCGAGACCCGGACATCTTCCGGCACATCCTTAACTATTACCGGACTGGTAAGCTTCACTACCCGAAGCACGAGTGCTTGACGAGCTACGACGAGGAGCTCTCGTTCTTCGGCATCATCCCGGACGTGATCGGTGACTGTTGCTATGAGGACTACCGCGACCGCAAGCGCGAGAACGCCGAGCGCCTGCTGGACGACAAGATGTCCGAGAACGGCGAGGGTAACCTCGTCAAGCTGACCAACCTGCGCGAAAAGATGTGGCGCGCGTTCGAGAACCCGCACACGTCGACAGCGGCGCTCGTTTTTTATTACGTCACGGGGTTCTTCATCGCCGTGTCAGTGCTGGCCAACGTGGTGGAAACGGTCGAGTGCGGGAACCTACCGGGCAAGAAGGAGCCGTTGCCTTGCGGCGAGCGGTACGAGGTGGTGTTCTTCTGCCTGGACACGGCGTGCGTGATGATCTTCACCGCCGAGTATTTGCTGAGGTTGTTCGCTGCGCCCGACCGCTGCAAGTTTGTGCGCAGCGTGATGAGCATCATCGATGTGGTGGCCATTCTGCCGTACTACATCGGCCTGGGCATCACGGACAACGACGACGTATCGGGCGCATTCGTCACGCTGCGGGTGTTCCGCGTCTGTCGGATCTTCAAGTTCTCGCGACATTCCCAGGGCCTCCGCATCCTTGGGTACACCCTCAAATCCTGCGCCAAAGAGCTCGGGTTCCTCGTTTTCTCACTAGCCATGGCCATTATCATTTTCGCCACGGTAATGTTCTATGCGGAGAAGAAGGTGAAGGGATCAACGTTCACGTCCATCCCGGCATCGTTCTGGTATACTATCGTCACAATGACTACGCTAGGGTGAGTACACTGCTGTTTGCTCACTTCTGTATGTGTTCGTGTCCTTTTTACAGACAGGCGTTTCTACCCAGCGAGCCCTTTTGGCTGACTAGCTCATGTTTACATGGGTGAAAGACATTCGAACATGACCAGTTGGTTGTACCACGCTTACTTGCTCTGCATGCTTTGGAATGTTAGTCCTGTCCCGTTAAGTGGGTATGGGAGCAACGACCGGCCTGCTGTTGAACACACTTTTGGATGTCATTCTCTTTTCTCAGCCCTCGGCACCATCCCCGCTGCGCCAAGGGTATGCAAGTCAAAGTGACCCCTGTAGCCAATCTGTAACATTTATGGGTGGCTGCTGGACTTCTCCGCTCGTACATTCTTATAGGATGTCTTCAGTGGGAATCCACTATGACAGTTTGTCGACTGATGTCCTCCGAGGAAAACCATCCAATCTGCGAGATCCCAACTTCTTGAACAACTATAGTCAAACATGTCAGCGGATGGATATCATTTCAGCTATCCACATTTGTGAAAAAACATCACGTCAGCAGCTCAGGGAAGACTGAAAACCGTTCTGCGGTCTGTGAGAAAACACGTCCGAGAGCAATTGCGCCACGAAACTAACCGAACTGAACACCACCAATTCCGCATAAGTTTAATTGCGGTAAATATATGGTTACATTGCCCACTGCTACCCGATGCTGGAGTCGAAGCCCGGTGTTCGTACCGCGCCTGGTTCCGAAAGTTCTCCGTCGTGTCGCTGGCTCCGGTTCAGCCGACTCAGTTTCACAGTGTGATCACACTGAAGCGTGCCCGATCTTTCCCGCCACAGCACCTACGCCGACCAAACTGAAAGCGAAATTGCGCTTTCAATTTCCATCACAGCACGCAGTCTATTTTAAAACGCCGAAGCCGCGGACTGCTCCTGGTTCGAAGGTTCTAAATGTGCACAGAATAGCTCGTCAGAATGATTGCAGCGATGCATTTCCGCGATTGAAGAATAGACGGTGGGCAGTGTTGATGGTCTGAGTGGACAGCACTGTCTGCCAGACTAAACTCTGCCGTGCAGCCCAGGGCTATCTCGTCCGCTGTCGTCTGGATTGACAGGAAAGCTAATGGGAAGTGGCGTTTACCTGGACTACAAAGCGCGCGTCCTTGGGACGTGGAAGTATGCAGATGTTGTGTGTTCATACGTGACATCGTAATCCATCGTCAAGGTGTTCATACCAATCCCGCTTCAGCCTCCAATGGCCCATGGCTCCAGCAATCTGAATCATGATATGAATGCATCTAGCTCTGGGGGTCAAGTTTACAGCTTGCGTAGTGAGCAAGGCCGCAAATCTCGAAAAAAAAACTCATTAACATTCGACATCAGGCCAATGTGAGCTCCGAAAAGTGAACTGTTAACAAGGTATTTTAACTCCACCATCCTATTCTATCCCTGCTATATACCAAGGCACTTCATCACTGCATTGTCCTACGCCGCACCTGTGTACAGCATGTCAGGAAGGTAGATGAATGATCGAGAAATTGTGGCATCATACTGCAGACCGAAGACCATCAGGTCAAGTCCTTCTCGAAGGAAGCTTCCTTGGTCACCATTTCCAGCAGGGTGGGCGATGCTCCAAGTCGTTTCATGTATTTACTCGGTAAATAGTAACAATGATGAACAGCCTTGCGTAAAAATGGGTCATTGGGCACGGGGCTATAATGGCGTTGTCTTAATTGTGTAAACAGATATAGTGAAGAAATGCAGTGACTGCCACAGCGAGATATACGGTACTTCAGGCGCTCGTCAACAGAGCTGTAAGCTTCTGTTTCTAAATGCAAAAAAATGTTCGTTTTCAGAGGCCAGATGTTAAGTGCCCTTCGCATAGTACATCACAGATGCACGGATTACCACCTAATTGCACTAGGCGACATAGGGGATGGCATCTTTCTTTTCTTTTTGCTGACTATTTGTATCATCGCTATGCTTTTGAGACCATCTTAAAGCACACTGCATTCGTTTTTTTAGTAACTGATTCCTCAGGAGTGTGTGAATCAATATTGCGCAAGTTGAAAGGAGCCGTCGGTAATTCATTTGGTACATTGGTTTGCAGTTGTTCGCGCTTAATAAATGTCATGGGGGACTTAGTGCCTTTGTTGGGCTTGCAAGGCACTGGCGTACTTGCCCGGTCAGCCTAAATATTTGAACGGCTTCTCTTGCTGTCTGCTTATTTTGAATTCCGTACTTAAGGAGAGTATTCCACGTTTGTACCAGGTTTTGAACTGAAATATCCATCTTGAAGACCGTTCGGCGCAATTCACAGCCCTGCCGTTTTTATGGCATAAGCTCTCTAGTATCTGAGGTACGCGCCCGTAGAAATACGAATAATTTTTCGGGGAAGTGTTTCAAGGTCATTTTGGTATTCATGACGTCATAAAAACGTCCATCAAACCATGCCATTCCATAAGCCATACAACGGTCAAGGCCAAGAAAAATGCAATGGTCGAACCACTCATATCTAGCATTAGTGCGCACAAATTCCAGATATAACTGCGGTCAATTGGCTCCCAATCAATATTGTGTTAGGTGCGATGACGTAATCAAACATCGATGTATCAAGAACCACATTTACGTAAAAGGGACATTGTGTTGTCTGGAGCAGCCTTTTCGACCTAAATGTATACAAATGTTTATAAGTCTGCTTGTTTCATCTTATCTCATGTTTCCTTCAATATCTTTAAATATGAAACATTCCCTCTACATGTGGGTTGGGTGTTCGGACCATTTCAGTCTCCATGACCCAACGCACAGTTCCATCAATGCGGTTACCATGGCAACCGTCCTCAAAGCTGACTGAGCTGCGGCGCCGGTTGCGTCGAACGCCGCTGGCCTCGGCGATACGATTGTGACGGGCCTGGCTTTGGATTAACAGAGCTGCGACATCCGCAGCATTTCTGATAAATTGCTCTGCTGACGAGTCGATGATGAGATGTCAGCGTCAGATCAGGGCTCCGTTTGCGCCGAAACAAGATGTTAAATGGAGCAGCGATACATTTGAGTGAGCAGACTATGCGCATTAATGTCATATTTGGATGTTCAGTTTTGTAGCGGATTCTACATTAGATTAGGTTGGCTCTAAGTGACATATAACCGACGCATATCTCTCTCTACCCAATGTGATTTACTGTCTTAATGATTCGTCTCAAGTGCAGACTGACGAGAAATCTGTATCTCACACAAATGCCTTTATCCAATTTCAGCCACTGCTGTAGCTTCGGACCAGCATCCACAGCAAGCGTCCGGCGAGGTCACTTTTTGCGTGGTGCCGCCTTAGCAAATACCTTCAAAGGTCACATGTGCTGACGTAACACAACGAAACGCGGTCTTTCAGACCCGCCCCTGGGCACCGCCGGCAGACCCTGAAGTCAGCCCCGTGTAAAACCATGATTACCACGGTCGGCTGGCACCGAGCGTGCGCCGGCGTCCGTGGAACGCGCACGGAGAGGCCTTCATTTGATGTGACCCGGGGCGTGCCCCCGGGCCGGAGCCGGCCTCGGGAGAGATGGCCGCCCGAAGCCATGCTGACGTCAGCACCGTCGGCTCCCGGCTGAAGGGAGGAGACGCTGTCCCGCGGAGCTGAGGTCGTCACCGAGCCGCTGCGGGGCTCGAAGGAAGGTGCGGCTCGGTGGTGCTCAAACCTCAAGGCTTCAAAGTTATGAGATTCAAAGCTCCGTATTCTGGACTGAAAGCGCGAAAGATGTATCCAGTATATTCGTTGCGTGATGGAAATCTAGCGTTTGCTCCGCAATGATTTTGTGACCTTTGTTTTGTCTTACAATATAGCTTTATGCATATAGATATACACATCTCCCTCCCTCTCTCTATACATCCAATTATTCATAGCTCT